>NC_139917.1:12014296-12169296 GCF_963514095.1 Eutrigla gurnardus
TGTGTGTGTGTGCACGAGGTGTGTGTGTGTGCTCGAGGTGTGTGTGGGTGGGTGGCTGTGTGTGTGTGTGTGTGTGTGTGTGTGTGTGATGGCTGATTTACCTGCTCCTGCCTGTTTGCATTAATGAAGTGTTTGTGTAATCCGCCTAGTGTCTGATTTGATAATGCCAAAGTCAGGTGTTAGTGCGACTGGCATGTGCTAGCCCTCCGGTCACCTGTGCCCCGTGGCCCCATGTGGCCGTGTGATCGCGCGGCGGAGGATGCCGTGTTCATGTCAAGCATGTGTAGCCGTGTTTGTGTGCTAATCTGCCTAGCGTCTGCCTTGATTATGCTGATTATGCCGCCGTTGGGTGTTTGTTTCGCCGACTTGTCTTGTCTGTTTGGCGTGCGTTCAGAGTGGCCTTAGCCAACCGCCCCACTCACCTGTGCCCATGTGTGTGTGTGTGTGTGTGTGTGTGTGTGTGTTTGTGCGTGTTGGCAGGGATGTCGGTGAGCGCTATCAAGGACGGCTCAGGCGTGCTGGTGCGCAGCGTGGTCCAGGGGGGCTCCGTTAGCCAGGATGGCAGGCTGGGGGTGGGTGACGCCATCCTGGCCCTCAACGGAGAGCCTACCTCCAATCTGACCAACGCCAGGGCCAGAGCCGTGCTCCGCAGACACTCTGTCACCGGGCCAGAGATGAGGTGAGGAGCCCAGTCGCTGTCCAACAGCATCACAACACGTACCTAGCTTTTGTTCAGGGCTGAAAATAAAGGACAGGTGATTCTCACTGATCCTGCAAATCATGGTGGAGCTCACACAACTCTATGAAAGCTCTTACAGACACTTCAAAGTTTTCTCTCTGCATCACCTGCTCTCAATAATCCTCAGCCTGTAGCCAGGAACACTGGGGGGCTGGATGTGCGTCACCCTCTTCACAAAGGCTCAAGTGCTGCTTCACATTTCTGAACTGCTGTGGAGAGAGAGACCTCTGACGTGCAGCATGCCATCAAATGTAGTCACAGCAGTGCATGTTTTTCTAACTTTGACAGGAGGAGGTCAGAATTTCCTGCAGTTTTTGGGGTCTTTTTTTAGCAAAAAATCAAAGCAAAAACATGACTTTAACGTAATTATTATGGGCAGCTTTTCTGTATGCAGAGCTGTTACAACACAAGGCCTTTTTCACATCATGGTGGCAGTAGCAGCACAAGTGGGACTGGAAATAAAGCTGCCATCAGTAATTTCACTATTTCCTCTTGTGCTTTTGCTGCTGTGTCATATCAGATTGTCTTCTGTGACAAAGGCCTGACTTTTACCCATTTAGATCACATTCCTGGTCACATTGTGCACCTATTTAACATTATGCTGACAAAAATCTTTTTTGATTGCTTTTTTCTTCTTGGAAAACAAAATATGACACATGCTTACATCAGCGAGGACCAAACCAATTTCAACCAATAATATCACGGACATCCACCCATCAATCAATCTGCAACTTCGACTTGGCACAGAGCCGGAGAAGGTCGTGAGCTAATCTTTTCAACGATCAAATCAAATGCCTCCCAAGGTTATGTCCCGCCTGCCGGTCCTGTTTCACTCAGAAACACGTCGCCATTGGCCGGATCTAGAGCCGGTGTTAGGTTTGTCCATTCTGGGCTACTGTAGAAACGTGGTGGTGCTACTTGGAGGACTCTGTGAAAAGGAACCACTCTGTATTTAGATATTAACAGCTCATTCTAAAGGAAAAAAAAAAAAACGGAAGAAAACTATTATATATAATACTTATTAATATCACTAAATCTGTTGAATTGCTACACTGTTCCTTAAAGGACTGGGGTTTTCTGTTATTTTGACTAATTAGATTGACTATGTTGGATTCAGAAGAGGTCTGATCAGGCCCAAGTTAAATGTATGACATAAAGGAAACAGGATTTTATTTAAATATATATTTTTTATGGTGTTCTTCAGTATCAAATTGTACATCATTACAGACACAGATCGCCATGACCGCGGCTTCAGTTTCTCTAGAATATTGGGTTCATCTTCATCTGCCCTATTCTAAATATTTACTCGCTAGACAAACGTCCTCTTGGACTCAACAATGAACTGATTAGATTTTGGTGGTCAAAGGTCACTGTGACCTCACGTCCGACCCATTTTCTCCAATATCTCAGGAACGCCCAAAGGGATTTCTTTTTTTCAGATTTGGCACAAACATCAATTTAGACTGAAAGTTGAACCGATTAGAATTTAGTGGTCAAAGGTCAATTCGACCTCACAAAACACGTTTTTGGCTATAACTCGAGAATTGATTTGTGAATTATGACAATGTCACACAAAAGTCTAACTTGTCCTTTGGGCCAGACCTAAACTACAACATGAAGGTTATTGTAGTTTAAGAATAAATTACTCTATAACGATGATATTATCATCTTCCTTATCTCTGTATATAATCCATCGTGAATAAAAAAATAGATGTAAAAATAGTGCTGTGCATTGTGGTAATTATTCTCAAACATGAATATTGTAGGCCATAATAAAGCTTGTTATAATGCTTCACATTATCTGGGGCCTAACAATGGGCCCGACATATGACACATTCCAGTTATAGCATCAAAGTAGGACACGTGTGGCATGTTTAAAAGCTAACCGCTTCCAGTTAGTTATTATATTCATATAAGCTTTCCCTCGTGTCATAGTTTAAACATGTACTTTGCTTGAAAAAGGAGAAAGCCAGAGTTCTCAGTTTAGAGAATGTGGATCTCCTTTGGGTTTTACAGAGAACAATCAACCACTGGAAGGAAAAAAATAGCAATTGAAGCGCTCACATTTTCTAGATCTACCCAGATCTTGCCTGCGTGACTCAAACAAGTATTATGTTCATCATAAATAGAAAAATGTGCTCATCGTCACACCTATGACTTTTCCTACACGTCGCCCCGTGTAAATGATCTCGTCTCACTTTGGATCTTCATCGCCGCCTTGTTTTCCGACGCTGCAATCATCGTTGACTGAGGCGCCGCGGTCATGTTAAATTAGATTAGATGATGAAATTTTAAAGATTGCCTGAGGGGCAATTGGGAAAATTATTACTTGTTCTAACATCAGCAGATATGGCTCCACATGCGACGGTGCTTGTTTGACTGATTGGAGATCAGCCCCACCTCCACCACCGTGCTGCCCTATAAAACACCCACTGTCTCTCTCTCTCTCTCTCTCTCTCTCTCTCTCTCTCTCTCTCTCAACCTCGCTGTCTTTTCTTCCCTCTACCTTTTGCTTTTGCACACTCACTCACTAACACACACACATACACACCCCTTTCAATGGTCTAACCTCCAATAACACCTTTTTCCTGCTATGCGAAATATCTCTGAATAATTCATCCCTCATCTCACCTTGAACAGCGTGCTTCTGAATAAAAGAGTGTTTTAAAGCGCCTCTCATAGATGCGCACCACAATACACACACACACACATCTAAACACACACTCACGCATGCATTGTGTCTTTCTCTATCACTCGCACACACACACACTCTCTCGCTGCCTCCTCCTGACAGCACTAGAGACAAACTAGTGGAGTAGAGTGGAGGCAGATGAGTTGCTTTGGCAGCCTCAGAATGAGAGCGACGAGAGAAGGGTGAGGGCTCGTCACTATCAAACCGCCTCTTTTGAGACACGACAGGCTGTCCGCATGGCTCAGTCACAACAGCTTAGTGCCCGAGACCTCCATATTCAATCTGCCACCGTGAGGAGGAAGTGGCTCTTTGGGCGGATTCAAAACGGCGCATCTATCGGTGGCGTCGCGCAAGAGTGGAAGTAGGAGGAGGAGGAGGGGGAGCTTTAATGACGTCCTTGACACTTTACTTCCATGACATTGTTTACGCCGCAGCTTAGATGGATCCGGGCTGATGCAAGACACGTTTTGAACTTTTTATTTTTTATTTTTTATTAATCACAAATGCAAAGTCAAAAAAATCTAATCTTTTCATCTTGTATCAGCTGCAGCACAACCGGTGTAAGTGGAGTGCATCTTAAATTTCAGAGCGCTTAAAAACATCTGACATGAAAGGAAGCAGCCTATTGATTGCTTTACAGGTCTGCAATATAAAAAACAAATCTGCATCATTAACTGCTTATTGATTAATGGTGGTTTATTTTGATATTTTGATTAGAGATATTTTGCCTGATTGATGAGTCTGACAAGCTGAAGTTAAAACCTAAACATTTAATATGTATTGTAGTGATTAACGAGCAAACGGCTCTCGGTCAACCTCAAGGTGACAACAAGAAAGCAGGATGGCACCACACCTGGCCAACAACTTAACTTTTGTACAGAGCCAAGCTGACTGGCTGCTTGTTGATGCTGCATATTTACAGTACAGACACGAGAGTGGTGTCAATCTTTTCATCTAATTCTTTAAACAATAACATTTCATTATTCCCTCTTTCCATGACAGAGATAACAACAAAAGATCTCTGACAGGTGTGTCTGTGATGGAATCCCCCACTGACGGGCTGTAAGGCTTTACACTTCATTCTGTCTGGTTAAAAAAAAAAAAATCAAACTTAACCCAAGCTGTCTGCCTGCCGGAGGTTCAGCAGTGTGTGTACTGGTGGGTGTGTTAGCTGTTAGCAGTTAGCCAAACACACTGTCAAAAACAGTGAGTGCACTAAAGACCCCTACCCGCCAGGCGCCGGTTAAGAGTAGAGAGTGAGGCGTCAGCAGGCAGTCAGTGGCAGAATAAAACAGGCAATAAAAGGTGTTTTCAGAAAGGTGTGAGTCTCGGCATCCACAAGAGGTCCTTAAGCCCAAAACATGATGCAGTTTGCTGCAGCAGAAAGTGAGCCTAGCTGTGAAACACAGAGGTGCACACACACTAACTCATAGACGGACAAACATATAATAATAATAATAATAATAATAATTATACATCTATATGTATCTCTATGGAAACCTATTTATTAGTCATGTGCAGATGTGATGTTTAGCCTGATGGGAGTCATATTTAACATGTTTTCACCCTGCCTCCTCAGCATAACCTACGTCCCGGCCCATCAGGTGGATCATTACCGGACCCGCCTGTGTTTACCCCCTCTGGCCTCCGTCGTAGCAGACAGCGCCTCATCCCCACCCACCCCACCGACGCCATCTCCAGAACCGATACCGGCCCGATCCCCTGGTCCGGTCAGAGCTGCGGCTCAGACTCCACCTTCCTCCGCCCTCAAACCCATTGCCTCGGTCAAATTTAAAGCGGCAGCTCCGGATCCAGCGGCGGTCAGAGCGTCATCTACAGCTGCAGTCAAAGTCCCAGCCCTGGTCCCCACCATCACCCTGGCCCCAGATTCAAGGTAACGTAAGGTCCAGAGAGTCTCAGTCTACTATTTATGGTCACCTAATCCCAACTCAGGCCCCAGAGTGCAAGATAAACCTGTCTCAGGGTTTATTAGACTTCAAGGCTCCAGCTCTTTATTACATGTTGATGTGTTTGCTGCATAAAACACAGTTTGCAGAATTCACACTTTGACATGCATTCAATAAATTCTGCCACGTTGCGGGTTTGGCGTGTTTGACCTTTTGATTTTTATAGCCGCCGCGGTTTTTATTACTGCAACACATCACACATTTCACTTCCCCAGCAGCTTAAGTCATACTAATGATCTGAGTTATTATCTGACACGTTAATTAAAAGAAACAACGGGTTTCAGTGTGTGCGGCCGGCTCAGTTTGAGCCTCTTCCAGTCCGAATTTGCTCGTCCCCGTTCTCCTCTGAGGTAAAGGCAAAAGCTTCCCCGAATGTTGAATCTCTGAGTTATATTTAGCTGTTCGCTTATGGATCTCAGTGCTGACTGTCAGCGAAAATGAATTGTCTCGCTTCCGTCTATCCGTGCTTTCCCTCCGTCTCTGTGCCGCTGCCTCTCCACCGCCTCCCTCACTCCCATTTCTCTCTGCTGCCTTTTCTTCACTCTTATCTTCCAATACGTCCTCTTTTGTCTCTTTCTCCGTCGTACTTCTGTCTTGACTCCACGTGTCTACATCTCTCATCTCTCTGGTCTTTGTCTCTTTACCTCGTTCTCCTCTCCTCCCTGCCTTGGTCCTACCCCCCTCTCCTGGCCGCTCTCTTTCAGCCCTGGTGGAACCATTTGTTCTGCCCTCTTCTGTAGCTTAACTGGCTATAGGCTCCTGCTGCGCAGATAGCACCACTATCACTCACCTCCATGGGCTTATTACAGCCCTCCACCGTTAAATATATTCATGAAAAATTCTCTCCTTCTCTACCTCTTTCTTTCTCTCTCTCTCTCTCTCTCTCTCTCTCTCTCTCTCTCTCTCACACACACACACACACACACACACGTACACACACATATAAAGTGTATGTATACCGAGATACACATTTTGATATAAAGACACACACACACACACGTTCTGTAAAGACACTACTTTGCTGTGAACTCGCTGGCAGAAAATGTGTGTTTCCACATCTATTTGCAACTAAAGCAGTGTATCTTCTCAAGGCCTGCCATTATATATCGCCATTGGTCACGAGTCAAAGTGTGTCCGGGGCCGCAACTAACAATTATTTTCATTTTGTATGAGTCTTTCAATATTTTTTTCGATTCATCGGTGAGTTGTTTGGCCAAATGTCTTTTTGACCACATCTGAAATATATAGATTTTTTCTGTCACAGGTGAGTGACAAAACCAGAACATGTTCACATGTAGAAGCTGGAGAAGATTTTTTTCAAACCAATTAATCAATTATCAAAATAGTTGCGGTCGATACGTTGTTATCCACAGCAGTGCTGCGGGTATTATGCAGTCAGATGCGATTGAAGTCACAGGGCTGAAACAAATGGTTATTTCCACAAAGGATTAATTAAAATAATGTTTTTCGAGTCTAAAACCTGAAGATATATTATATATTGACAGAAAACAGAGTACAACAAATCCTCACATCTGAGAGGCTGGAATTAAAAAATATTGCCAGCCAAATTTCTGTCAATTGACTGATTGAACGATTAATTGAATGCATTATCAAACTCATGAAGAATATTCTGACATATTGAAGAGAGGCAGTGAAGCACATGATCATCAGGTTTTCCATCGAATGTCACGCATTCATTTAGTATGTTTTCTGTTTTCATGTTCTGTTGTCGCCATCAGCTGGCAGATTCCAAAATCTCTCCCTGACAAGACGAAGGAGCAAAGGAAAGCAGATGGAGTTATTGTGGAGGAGAAGAAGGACAGGATCAGTGAGGTGGAGATAAAGGTGGACGGAGAGGAGGAGCTTCATTCTCATAGCACAGTGTCTTGGGATCAACCCAGAAGGTTAGTGAATCAGTGGTAGAAGTAACAATGGGGCTTTTTTTACCCATTAGATTTTATTCAGATTTTATTCAGATTTTCTGCCTTTTTTCCCCCAAAAAATCTGCCCATGATGCCCTTTATCCTCTCCCTGCCAGAGAAGGCTTAACAAAATCCTGGTGTGATGAGGTTATGTTCACAGCAGGGGGAGAACAGCACAGCAAGCAGCACACTCAACACGCTCATAATTCTTAGACCCAGAGAAACTGACTACTTTCACAACCTGTATTTAGCACATTTCTGACTGCACCCTCCATGGATACAGCACATAAGTGGCCCTGCATGCAAAGACCACCTTCTGTGTGGCTCACTCTCACGTAGAATATTCTATTATCTTGACTTTAATCTTAGAAAGCCCTCAGCAGCAGATAGAGACGTGTTCAAAAAAGCACAGCCATTGGATTTATCTTAGGCCACGTAGGTTCCCGTCAGGCATACAGAGGGCATTTGTGCATCATCACCGTGCCCATAAAGGATTTCCAGCTCTACGGTATGTGAGGATGTTCCCAGTATCCTGCTTTGTGTTTCCAGTGTGCGGCTGACGAGAGCGGCGGGCCAGTCCCTTGGTATCAGCATAATGGGAGGCCGAGGCATGGGCCGGAGACTGAGCAGTGGCGAAATGATGAGGGGAGTCTTCATCAAGCACATCAGCCCCGACAGCCCGGCAGCACATAATGGCACCCTCCGGACCGGAGACAGGATACTGGAGGTGTGTGTGTGTGTGTGCGTGTGTGTGCCTGTGTGTGTGTGTGTGTGTGTGTGTGTCTTGATGATGCCTGCATATACCATAGACGAGCCTGTGAGTGGTAGAGAGACTGGGAAATGGCAACCACGGGATTTTGTGCGTTTGCTACACAAGCATGTGTTCACACACTGTGTAATGGATTCTGTGTGTGTGTGTGTGTGTGTGTGTGTGTGTGTGTGTCCACATCACGTAGCTGATGATTTGATGATAATGTTTTACAGTAATGAACAATCGTGTTGCCTAAATAAGCAGAAAATCCCTCTCAGCTCTGTTGTCATTATACAATACAGGATTGTTCCTCCTCCATATTTTAGGTGCAATAGTTTTATACAGGCAGATAAAGTGCACACTGTAATTTGTCAATGCACCTTACTGAGTCTCGCCCACACATATCTATATCTGAGCAACTATAAAGTGGAAATCTGTGAGAAGAGATTCATTTAATCCTAATTCTCTGACTCATTTTATTGAGCACTATTTAACCATTATCAGATTTTGCCGTATGGTTTCTAATAAGGTAGGTCTGTCATATCTGTGGCTGTATTCTATATGAATGTTGTGTTGTGGGTGAATGAGCAGGGCTGCTTGAACCCTCTGAGACCCTCAGAATTGCATGAACTGTGTATGACTTGAAAGGTGAGACTTGTGGATCAAATGAGCCCAATTGCATTAATATTTAGTGTTCGTCCCCAAAGTAGCCACTTCACTTTGTTTTAAAAAACTTGATCACTGTATAAAATGACCTGCTGTGACCTCTCAGATAGTCCCACCCTCATGAAACCTTTCAACCACAAACCAGAGGCCAAGGATATTTGCAAGGTGTATGGCTTCATCAGGTGGTTTCTGAAGAGATACCTAATGACAGCCTGACTTCTTCTATGGTGTTAATCAAGGTCTTGGTATGTTAATGTGGTATTTTGGAGGCATCTTTTAATCATTTCTTTTAGCAATTCTCGAGTGGTTAAAAACAAAAGTTGAAAAAATAAATTGTCGACTTATGAGAGATAATAGAGTTTGGGGATGGCTGTATTCTTCAATCATAATTTTCCTAAACCCCTTCACCCTTTTTATAATTTATATTCATTATTTATTATTTCTGATTTAAGACTAGATCAACTTGACACATACTGCTGAGCTGCATCTCCTATGAATCCCTGGATCCTCAGCTTTTAGATGATGTACACCCCTTCTACTGTTGACCTGCTATCTCCCCCTAAACATCCCTCGCCTCCCCCTAAAAAGGACAGAAACGGGTCTATGTGGGTCTCTAAGATATTGTTCAATACCTGGTTGTGTGTGTTGACTTGGCCAAGGTGTGTGGTGTGGACCTGAGAGATGCCAGCCATGAGCAGGCGGTGGAGGCCATCCGCAGGGCGGGAGACTCGGTGGTCTTCGTGGTCCAGTCTGGACAACACAGATCTCAGGTACTGACACTCAGAACCTCCCCCCCAAAAAAACCTACTACTGTCGTAGATATACACCGTGCAATCTATATTCAGGTATACGCATACATTACATAGCATAGGATTTGAGTCCCTCGGCACTCCAGATTGTTTCAGACAGAGTCTCGATACTCAAAGAACGCAGTGTGGGAGTTTGAAGTGTAACAGTGGTCTTGGTCTATACAGTATATACATGGCGTGTTGGATGCATCATTTGAAGCAGTCTGTTTCAAAGTCCTATAGAAGTTCATCCCTCTTCTCTGGTGTTTCACCCACAGTCCCCGATGCTCGCCAACCATGAGAGACTCGCTACAACACCGCAGTCCAACTCACACAGCGGCAAGGTAACACGCGTCTGCTCCGCACTGCTGTTTTCTCTTTTAGAAATAAATAAGGTGTTAAAAAGTAGATAGTATAGGAAATTATATCAGCAGTGGCTACTTTATTTAGTGTTTTTAAAGGTCGTGTCCACAACTTTTAGACAAGCTGTGAAATCACTTCCTCAGTCTCTGTTCCCACTCAGTTGCTGATGTATGGCTGTAGAGTAGAGAGAATGTTATGTTATCCATAGAGTGGTGAGTCATTAACACCTACGTGGTATTTTTGGGTTTGTGGTGCTGATGTGTACAGAACTACTTTATCTGTGTTTCCCCTCATGATCGTAGGAAGCAGAGAGTCTCAGTCTGTTCCTTAGTCTCTCCCCAACAAACCCCTTCACTCCCACCCCCTTTAAGGTTGGTACACCAGTGTGTGTGTGTGTGTGTGTGTGTGTGTGTGTGTGTGTGTGTGTGTGTGTGCGTGTGCTATCATGGTTATGCAGCATCTTAAAAGCAGCCGTGCATTAGCATTTGCACTAAGCCAACTTCCAAAAACTTAATTAACGTGCATATTTGTAGATAGAACCCCTCGTAGTTCAAAGTCCCTCGCAGCTACCTTGTTTGTTTAAACCCTTTGTTTTTTTCTTCGGTGGAGATGCATAACTCTCTAAATAGACAGCGCCTCCGTTTGAAGTTATGTTTCCACTCACTTGTAAGTCGGTTACAAAATAATGCATGATTCTGGTCATCTTTCATGTTATTTTTAGCTGACATTAAAACTGTATTCATTAATTCATCCTGTTCGTCAGTTTTTTTTTTCCTTCCCTCCCCAATGCTACATCTAGCACACTGGAGAAGCCTCAGGGGCAGTCCAACTCAAGCCTGAAGGACCCCTGAGGCATCTCCAACTCCGCCTGTTCAATAATGCAAAACTTCTCCCCAGGTACCTTCGCCGACATCCGATAGGACGGATCGGAGGAGCCCTGTTACCGTCGCGGCACCAATCGCGGCTGAGGATAAGGGCGACACCGGCAGGAGTAAGTCTGCATCATAAAGAAGATCCTTTAAAGCCCCCTGGAATTGGAGCCGTGTTGGGATTTTAGTGCAGGTCACGTGACGCCCTCCGGCTCGGAGAGACTTTACACTATGAGCTCTTGTTAGAAAAGAATGAGCTATAACACTCAAATAAATAAATAAAAAGTCTCACACACATAGATATTACTCTTTGAACGTGTTTCAAGGTCCGTTATTTGAAAGCCATGAAGAGGTTTCATTCAATGCTGGAGCGAGGCGGTTTCACTGCTATTCACATTAGTCATTCACACCTCGGCCTTTGCTTTTCTTTATGCACAACGAGTATTAAAAATGCCCTATAGGGTTCTGTTGTAAACAAACAATAAAATGGCACTACTAACATCCTGGAATCACTTTACATTTTGTTAAGAGACAAATAATTGTATTGTGTCACAGATAAAACAAACATCATTCTTAGTGAACAACCCTTTTAGTGAAAAACAATCAATCTTAAATATGACTCTAAATATAGGGTCTACCTGCATAAATAAAGATAAATATTTAAAGAAGATAATCATTTCTGCATCTTGTATTTTTTAAATCCGGCTATATGTTTCACTCCTCTACCATGAGGCCGAGCTAGACAGCTTTTTCAAGTCACTCGTGATGATATTTATCCAGATAATGGAAATTCACCAAGATTAATTTATTGTGAGGGTTTTTTATTGTAATCTACCTTAAAATCATGTATTGCCCCATCCCTAGTCTTGACGCTTATGTTAATCTAAGTCACGTTAATATTTATGCACACACACACGGATGTAGACATGCACACAGACAAAATTGCAGCATCTCACAGAAGCTCCTTTTCAGGTCATAACATGTAGCATTCCACACTTAATTAATTAATTATTAATATACTTTGTTTTGCTTACCTATTAGCTCATCCTCCTCCCTGTTAACTCTCCTCTCCCCCAGAAAAGATGCTCCAGCGTTACGGCAGCTTATCTGGGAAGCTCCATATGATTGAGCTGGAGAAGGACCTGGCGGCTCGCGGCCTTGGAATCACCCTTTCTGGGTCCAAGGACGGTTCCAGGGCCCGCATGAGCGTCCACGTGGCGGAGATAGACCCTCAAGGACCTGCTGGATTAGATGGGAGGATACGGGTTGGAGACGAGCTGCTGGAGGTACGGAGGAAAGTGAACGGAGAGCAGCATTCGGTTAGGAGGGTTGCGATTAACAGATGGGAGAGTTTTTTAGGGGGGACAAGAAGGGTTGGAGTCCTAGAGAGAGACAAAATATCAGAGTTAAAATTGAGAGCAGCTGAACGAGCAGTGGGTTGTGGGTGGGAGTCATGAATGAGTAGAGAGCGTTGAGGGCCTGCGCCGTAGATTTATCAGACAAATTAGCATTTGAAGGGTGGTTGGTGTTGGGCTGGATTCTTCCCATGAGCCACAGTGTAAGAGAGACGATGAGGAGAGGGCTGAGGGGGAGGAGGGGAGGCAGGAGAAGATAGCACAGAACTGTGTGGAGGTGGATAGGATAAAGATCGGTGAGGAGACAGCACATCGTTTGTCTTCCAGATCAATGGCCAGATCTTGTACGGCCGGAGTCACCAAAACGCCTCCACCATCATCAATAACGCCCCGTCTCACGTCAAGATCATCCTCATCAGGTAACAGCCAGAGTGGCGTTTGCGTTTCTGTCGGACTCTAATTAAACAGGGTACAGGTGTTGGATGAGCAGCTCAGGGATGATCACAGATTTTGGTTTTGTTTTACAAGGAATAAAGCAGCTTTGGGTCAAACGGCACACAGATCCACAGCGGAGCGCGACGACACGGTTGACTCCCGGACGAACTCTGCAGAGACAAGACGCCTGTCCGGAGACCTCCAGCACGTCATCCCACCTCAGGTGCCATAACTTGAGTAAATCAAGGCACTACAATGATAGCAGACTCTTATTGTAGCACTGATACAAGAGAAATTACGATGGCCTTCTCACATCGTTGTAAATGTGATATTAGCTATTATTTGCGTCACTAAAGAGTTTTTTTTTCCTACTTATTTTTTATCTCACTCCAGGATCACAAAGGTCTTGGCCTCTGCCGGGCAGAGGGGGAGTCCAAGGAAGGGCCAGTGGTCAGGTCCCTGATCCAGCACGGCACTGCCAGTAAGGTGTGACATCACCAGTAGCATCACCATAACCTTCAACCTCCCTCATCAATAACATTAGTCCATTTTGTAGCCGACATAATATTACTGTATTTCAACCATAGAAATAAAAATTTGACTAGAAGAAAATAAAGTGGTGATTACGGTGAGTTGTAGTGATCGCTGCTGCGGGAAGAGAGCGGGCACTGCCCAGGGGACGGATGGCTGCTAGGTAGTTAGCTATGTAGTTAGATATGTAGTTAGCTAGGTAGTTAGCTAGGTAGTTAGCTAGGTAGCGGCTTGGAAGTGAGGGACCTTTAGACCCAGCACTGCCGCCGTTCACCAGCTCATTTTCTGTAACCAGTGTTTTAATAAAAAACAGCAGAATTTGCAAGCTAGCAAACTAGCCTGCTGTGCGCTAGTTAGCTAGCTAGCTTGCTAATTCCACTGCTTTAATGTTACACTTGTTAAAGAATATGAGCCAAACAAAGTTGTCACACACCTGACAATACCAATGTACTCATTTACGCTGTCTCTCTTCATACCTGATAACAATACTACTCCACTGCTAGTTGTTACTGCAAAACCTCCAACTTGCCATAAGTTGGTTTATTTTATACAAAAAAAATGGCCCGTTACAATGGTCGCTGTGGAAACAGCACATGCAAAAATGGCCGCCCCGACCATCCTGCTATGTTGACTTGAATGGGAATGTATTTTTGCTCCTATTTTATTTCTGTTATCTCAACCAATTCAGTGGCATTTGTTCATCTTATAGTGTGCATCCTCATCACATGCTAATTTATTATGATTTTGCAATCGAGTAAACCCTGTAGACGCATTAAGGTGTAACCAGCCAGTAAAAGTGGAGCTAATTTTAAAAAACGTTATCGATTGATCTTATCTGCCAAAAATAATATTTTCCTCTGAGAAGTAGTATAAAGTAATGGAAGAGAGAGAAAAAGAGGTGTGGATGCACATACACATG
This sequence comes from Eutrigla gurnardus, assembly GCF_963514095.1. Lineage (NCBI taxonomy): Eukaryota > Metazoa > Chordata > Actinopteri > Perciformes > Triglidae > Eutrigla > Eutrigla gurnardus. The sequence continues at coordinate 12,028,294 of NC_139917.1, forward strand.
CAGCTGTGAATAATGATGTGATGGCTCTCACCTCTTGGTATTTCTGTTAATATTTCAACCATAATAACCTTGAGATAATGGTTGCCATGTTCTCGAGTGATGTCGTCATGTACTAATATGCTTTCATGTAGGGCTCCAGGCAATAGTTATATTCAGATATTTATCCAGAGGGCGCATTTGATTTTTAATCTCACTTCCTCTACATCCTTCTGCTGTACATTTTTTGCGTATCTTCCATTATAATTGTCTGTCTGGGTGCAGGATGGCAGGATAAAGGCTGGAGACAGAACCATAGCGGTGGCTGAGAAACCTGTGGCAGGACTGTCAGCGGCCAAGGTACACACACACACACACACACACACACACACACACACACAAGGTCAAGCCTATTTGACATTTTCTGACTCACCTGTCTTCTCTATTCAGGTGTCCAATTTGATTCTCAAACAGCGGGTCACCGCCAATCGCTCCATCAGCGGCTCAGAGAATCCCTCCTCCTCCTCCTCCTCTTCTTCTCTCCCGACATCTGTTTCCCATCCGTGCCCTCTCTCTCCTGCCTCTGTCCCCGTCTCCTCCTATTCATCACTCAATGCCATGCAGACCTCTCCCACCGGGCACTCTGATTGGCTAGGATCGGCTCCAACAACTTCCGATCCCCTGTTCTGCCCAGTTGTGCCTGGCATGGAAACCACCATAGAGTTTTGTAAAGGAAATGTGGGCCTGGGCCTCAGCATCGTAGGAGGATGTGACACTCTGCTGGTGAGAGCAGCCAACTGATATTTGACATCAACATTTCATTTAACATTTTATCCAACCTGCATAATGCTGAATAATTAGACACTACAGGTTTGTGTGTGTTTTCTGAAGATGCATCCGCACAGGCATTGTTAGTGATAGTGGTGATGCTGTATTTTCAAATACTAAGTAGCTCAATGTTGATTACATTTAGCTGCATTGGATTGTGTTTTGTGTTTTTCTCCACTAGGGGGCAGTAATAATCCATGAAGTAAATGATGGAGGAGCAGGACAGAGAGATGGAAGGCTGCAGGCTGGAGACCATATATTAGAGGTATTATGGGCATTAATTTCACTGAACCAGTGACAGTTTTTACTGCCTTTCCAAATCTGCCGAGATTTGATAGCATTCCATTATAGTTAATCATACAACATAGGCAAATGAATAAAACTTTGGTCAAATTTAAGTATTTATTATTTAATTTTGGTGGTTGAAATAAAAGTTAAAGCTTGTATCTTTATACCATCACTGGCCAGTGAAAGCCAGGCATCTACATTTTCTTTATAAAATATGATAAATGTTGCTCAATTTATAATTTATTTATTTGTTAGAATAACACAGTTTAGTCAACATATCTTTGTTATGTTGTGCCAGTTTTCAAATTTGAAACTGCAAATCTGTGTCAAGATGTTCTAAAGTTATAAAATACAAACAACATAAAGTGATGCTGAAGTGATGACAAACCCTGCAGAGCAACAGAAACAAACTTTCAGTTCTGAAAACTGAAGCCAATGTAGAAGTGCCTTTATCTTGCATTCATTCCACTGGCCAGCAGGGGGAGACAGACAGACAGGCCGACAGGCAGACACATAGTCCACTTAATATAAACAGTCTACGAATAGGAAGTGACAAAATATTGTTGGTCCAAAGAAATAACTTGCTTGTTTATTAACGCCTTGGCCCTCAATGTATCCATTAATCACAATAATGCACTCCTGGACATTAGTTGATGTCACATCAATCTGCTGTTAATGACATATAAACCCAGTTACTCCTGACCTCCTCCATACAACTATGGCTTGCGTCTGTCTCCCTCCCTCCCAGGTAAATGGTATAGACCTGCGACAGGCAACTCACGACGAGGCCATTGGCGTGCTGCGGCTCACCACCCAGCGTGTTCGCCTGTGTGTCTTCAGGCACCAGGAGGCCTACCAGGAAGAGGACCTGTGGGACGTCTTCAGCCTGGAGCTGAGGCCCCGTCCTGGAGAGGGGATGGGGTTCACCACTGTGGGGAAGAGGTATATTCCTAATATCTGACATGGTGACACGGTCGTTCTAATCCTAGATTTGGCCCCCTAAAGCCTTTTGCAAGAGCAGTTTCCATATATGAGTTTGTATTCTGTCCCAGAGAATTTGCCTGGCAACTGTAAGTAGTAGGTAGTAAGTAGTTGAAGCTAGTTGGTTCGTTTGTCACGTTTCCAGCATGGCCGCTAGAAGGTTTTTTTTTATAGTCAGCAAACCCCAAAAACAATTAGACCTGCAGGAAGAGTTTGTGTTGATGTCTCAATGAAAAAGCACTTTACCAATCTTCAGTCTCTGGGTCGGATGGCCTACAATGTATATGTTATGGACATCTATAGATAAAGCCTCGTAACTCTCTCCAGCCCTGAACCTAATTCACAGGCTCGGTATGGGAGTTTAATGCATCATCATGCATTATAAAGCCTTTTATCAGGAAAAACACACATTCCCTCAAGGGGCTTTGCACCCTCACTTTGGATAAAGAAAAAGTCCCCTAAAAAACTCTTTCCTGGGGAAATGCAGAAAAAGAGCAAGTGACTTTTGAGTTGCTGCCAAAACTGTTTATTATCTGTGACACACTGGAAACTGGAAATGTATTGATAATATAATTAAAAACGGAATAAGATAATGTAATTTACAACCAGAGAAGGTTTTTTTACAAGATCATTAATTACAGATGCTACATTTATTGAATTGTTTTACATTTATTGCGTTTTAGTGATTACATTGTGGTTGTTACTTTCTGCGAGACTCAGTTGATTTATTGCCAAGAGTCTCTAGTTGTTATGTACACAGTGTTACATTACACCTTTGAATTTCTACTGTCAACATTTTAAATGTTTCTCGTTTTCTCATTTCCAATGTATCTGTACCCTCATTTGATAGTTTAATGTAGTGTCAGATTAGATTGATTACTTTCATACATTTTACGTTTTTTTGATCAAGGTATTTTCAAAAAGCAATGTTTACTCTTTTATTAATTCACCTATTTCAGAAAAAAAAAGATTAGTAACCATAATGTCATGGTTATATAATAATGAAATGTATTTTGTAACGATCAAACAGATAATTCAGAACAGGAAATGTAACAATAATTCAGAAGAAAAAAAGGTAATGGACACATGATTTGTACAATCAAGTGTGACGTTATGCAGGACAGCAGGAATACAGGTCACATAATTCAGTCTACAAGCATGGAGCAGACACAGGTTTTGACCTCAGTTTTCTTCCAACAGTAATGACACGGGCATCTTTGTGTCAGATATCGTCAGAGGAGGCGTAGCGGATTCGAATGGCAGGTTGTTGCTAGGTGACCAGATTCTGTCAATCAACGGGGAGGACGTCCGTGCAGCATCACAGGAACATGCACACATGCTTCTAAAGGTCAGACACATTCACACATACACAAACCAAGTCCATAAACAATGTAGATGTATATATATTTTTATTTATATATATGTTATGGAATCATCTTATGTGAAATGTGCATCTTTGCTGTCAGAGTTACAGTGAAGCGGTCCAACTGGAGGTGGCTAGATTCAAAGCCGGGCTTCAGTACTCACAGCAGAGCCAGGTAAGCTGTTTCCTGTGCCAATCTCTGTTTTATCATCTAAAATGTATGATGCTGTCAGCTGTTGAATCCATCTTTATGTTGTTTTGCTATGATTTGTATTGTATTGAGACTAATTCAGCTCACTCATTTCAATTATAAATTAAGTTGTAATTCAACTATTACTCTTTTGCACTATTTTAACAATAGTACTTTGTGAACCTAGGAGTACTTTAAGTTGTGTTTTATCCAGAGCGAAGACTCCGACTGTTCCACGCTGACCCCCTCAAGTGGATGTGATGCTTCTATCAGCCACCAGAGGGAGACAGATGACAAGACAGGGAGCTGCTGTGAGTTGGCCTAGTAAATACAGTTCATATATTGTATGTGCATGTTTATTGATATATTGGTGTTAATATATATTATATGTTATAAATAAGTATAAATATATACACACACACATATATGTTCAAGCTGATTATACAAGTGTATCTCTTTTTTCTCCTCCTACAGCATTTCAGGACTACCCCGACACCAGAAAAGTAACAATACAAAAGGTACGGCCTAACAGTTTGAAATAATATTATACTTGTCTTTATTAGTGCTCCACACTGTCTTGGAGAGACTGCAGCACTGTCATGTGAATCACCGGTATTGTCTAACAGGGTCTACCGTGTGTGTGTGTGTGTGTGTGTGTGTGTGTGTGTGTGTGTGTGTGTGTGTGTGTGTGTGTGTGTGGTATCACCACAGGGTCCAAGTGACTCCCTGGGCATCAGTGTTGCAGGAGGAGTGGGCAGTCCCCATGACAACGTACCTCTTTTTATTGCTACCATGGATACCAATGGACTGGCTGCCAAAACACAGCAATTACAGGTGGGAAGTGCCGATGTCTTTGTGCCTGTGTGTTTGTAATGCATTCATGACATTGTGGGGAGTCACCTTCTGCCTGAGGAGAAAGAAGTCAGCCCCCACATGGGTTTCATTTCAGTGCAACGACTTGATTTCACAGTTGAGGTTTGAATTCTGAATGTCTTATTAGCATATTTGTAATGTCCAGATTTCCAGATTTATAAGGATAAAGACAAATGATGCTGCCTTTCGGTGCATATCATAGGTTATACTGTATAAAAGGGACAACACAAAAATGTATAGCACAGGATGTCAAAATTAGAAATGCATTCAGTATGTACGTCCCAAATCTATATTAGTATCTAAAACAGTATCTAAAATAAAAAGAATAAAAGGTCATGGTTGGGTAAACGTTGGGGTTATTTTTGTCGTAGTAGAGGAGCGGGTGTTCCGTAAGTCAATAAAATGTCCTCACAAATAAACGGTGTGTACGTGTCAGTCAGACAGGAGACAGGATCCTCAGTATCAATGGTGTGTCCATGGAGGGAATGACTCAAGTCCAAGCTGGAGTCCTGTTGAAGAACGCCACCGGAACCATCAGGCTGCAGGTAACGTCACAGTGAGACATCCAGAAGTTCATATACAATGCACAATATGTCAGTGAGTTTTTGCTCAGTGAACCACATCCAGCCTCCTCTGGGGCATTAATACTTTGAGAAACTCACCGAGACATAATTAAATTCATGAAAACGGTCTTTAACAAGGACTAAAAATGAGATAGCTTCAGTCATCCCCTCATTATCAGCGTTTTGCACGGGAACACAAACCTTTAATTTGTAAATCTGACACTGATTCAGCCGTTTGTCTTCATGCTAATATGCCTCTGGAAAGACTTTTGTTGCGAGAGAGAGAAAAAAAAAGTATTTGTATGGAGCTGGATCTCAGTTGTTCTTGACAAGAACATTGTATGTTGAAAAAACAAAACATCAAAGGATTTTATATTTGTATTTCTCCACCACATTAGGAGGCATGACAGTGTTATTATAGCAGCGGGATATCAGACAGTGATGGTGTCAGTGTTTGTAGGTGGCAGCAGGATCTGGTGGGTGCAGCACAAAGGACCACAATGATGTCCAGCCCAGCAGCGCGCCCCGATTTCACAACAACCTCTGGTAAGAAACTGCTTCCTGACAGTCTCCCGCTGCGCTACCAATCATATTACTTTGGTTCCCTCCTGGTTTATTCACTGAATAAGGACAACGGCAGACCTCAGTTCCCTTGACGATAATGAGAATGTGCAGCCCCTATATGAGAAACGTTGGGACAAATGTGCTTTGGGGCAGAATGTTTCTCATGATTTGAATTTTGTGTTGTTTTTATTATATTCATTTCAGGCAATTTTCAGTTAGAAATACCCATTTCTTTGGGGGGGGGGGGGGGGGGGGTTAAGGGCCAGGAAAAGTGCCAGGGGCCCAACTATTTTTTGTATTTATAGAGCTTGGGATGCTTGAAATGTTACGCTTCAGAAACATGAAAATTGCAAAATGTCTGCAGTGGGCGGGGCCAACGTACTCCATAGCGCCACCCAAATGCAGCATTGGGATAAAGTTCTTCAGAAACATCAAACATTTCTTTTTTATGTCAGCCATGTTGGATTTTGTACATTAATGAAACCTTGCAACTATGTACCAACTAGTTACTACATCGATTGATATTGCAATTGGGCTTGTCGGCTCGATAGCGCCCCCTAATTTACTTTAGAATTGTTGAGGTTAGAGTATTGCCTGGAAACTCAAATAGATTTCCAAATGCATTAGAAGTGGTTAAAAATGTAATCGTATATAGGTCTTGGGTGTGGTAATGTCAACCTCCTACCTTTAAATGTGAAATTTGGTAGGCAGATGTAACATCCCTAGACATAAATATAAAAGCCATCTTGGAGCCATACCCTAAGTCTGATGATTTCCTATCTGTCCCAGATTATTACACAGGATGAGATGAGAGTCCTGGCCTTAAGGCATCTGCATGCCCATATTGAGCTACAGACCAACAGTACATTGCATGAACCAAGTTATAGGACATTTACATTCAGTGTTAAAATATGCCTTCATTTTAAATTATGAAAAAACATTTCATATTGAAAACTTCAGAATCTGCTAACTGACATTCTAGGAAAGAAAATTATGAATTGAAGCGGAACATTAATTACTTGTAAGGGTAATTATTTATAACCCTAATTTGTTTCTTATTTAAGAAGTTTGAGCAACCTTGTTACGAATATTACACTTCAGCTCTAAAAAGTGATAATTCTGGGTTTCTATCACATTTAATCACACAGTACGTGAGACATTTGCCTCTAGTTTCTCACCTAGTGTGTGTCAGGTGCGATGAGATACTTGGAGTTACACTCCCAGTATATTTCAATGGAGCGCTAGCATGCCCACAAACACACCTCCCAAGTTTTACATCCTGTTCCTGCAGTGCTCGCACGTACAAGACCATCACCCTGGAGAGAGGCTCCTCGGGCCTCGGCTTCAGCATCGTGGGAGGGTTCAGCAGCCCTCATGGAGACCTGCCGATCTACATCAAAACGGTGTTCAACAAGGTGAGAGAACGTCCTCCAGGGAAACATTCTACAACGGAAATCCTGGTTCGGAAAATCTCAGCACAGCATGATGTTCACTTATACTGGCCAAGTGTCTGTGTTCATATCCAGTAAGAGAATACTCTTACTTGTGTACTTTGAACACCACAAGTCTACGAGTTTACCAGTCAAATAGTCCAATTATATTGGAGAGAATGCAGACATTTCTATGGCCAATTTCTCCAAAACTAGGCAACTAAAATGATGTAGTTTTCGTCTATGGATAAACCGTCCCTTCAATGATCTAGCGTTTTAAATATCCTTTTTATATATGATATGTTTAACATAATTACATTTCGTCTGACATTTTATTTAAGTGGGATCAGTTTTCAGTCACATTTCCCCTCAGTAATGACAGCACTACTCTGTCTTCTGTGTACATGTGATGGTGTAAACGTACTAGTCTTTGTGCTCTGCAGGGGGCGGCCGTGGAGGACGGCAGGCTGAAACGTGGAGACCAGATCATTGCCGTGAACGGAGAATGTCTGGAGGGAGTGACTCACGCCGACGCCGTGGACATCCTCAAGAAGACCAAGGGGACTGTAGTGCTAACGGTACTCTCTTGAGACGCACAGCTCCATTGTTGTTAGATTTTTCCAAAGTAGCCCATGAAGTAATGCAGTTGCCTGCCGTAGCGCTGCCTCACACGGGGCACATGTGGACGGTGATGAAGCGGTATAGTTTTGTTTAAAATCAATAGAAGAGTAGATAGTGTTAGTGTAAATATATCTGGATTTGGTTTGGGAAGCTACCTCTAAGTGCAGCTGGGTGTGCCCATGTACACAGTTATAAAATCAATAGAAACTCATATTCCCGTGATTCAAACTAATGTGTTTATGTCATATGAATCTTCATATCCCCATCATATCTCTGTATTCACACAAACAGGATATATTTTAAAGCTACCAGATGCTCATAGAAACCAAAGCATCAAAGGCTTATATTAAATAAGCAGACTGGTGGTGATGTATTGTGTCCTAGTTATGACGTTCAAGGTATTTATAACATAGTTGTGCATTAATATACATCATCATGTCATGTAAACACGCTCATGAATAAATTACGGTCCTCAAAGCTTTGAATCTGCCGACCGTGCGTATGAATGCTTGAGAAGCATCTCTTAACACAGTGGGCCTCATTCACAAACGTGCATACGTGCAAATCTGTGTTTAAAATCCAGGATTCATCTTTATTATCTAAACTGAATCTATGCAGCAAACAAATTTAAAACTGCCTCGAGACACGCATACACACAAATGATGAAGACCCGGCCAACTTTCTTAAATGTGATGTGTTAAAATACACCTTTTAACTACATGCATCTCATATTAAAGCTTCTCTCATTAAAAAAGGCTGCAATAGAAAAACTACTTAATTTGGCCAAATGTATTAAACAACTATGACATTGAATTAGATGTAAAGGAGACCTCCCAGTGTGCGTAAAGTGGGACAGCGAACCATTTTTGAATGCAGTGAATGTGTTGTTTTTGAAAGGCTAAACACCAACCCATATTCGTTGGTTTGAGGCAGAATATTTCGTTAGATAAAAACATTTTTTGAGTTTTGCAACTTTGCAACGCTGTGGAATCATCGTATTAATGTCACTGAGATAATATTAGTGTAGTCAAATTTTTATCTTCGCAGAAATACAGATTTACCAGAATGAATAGACGTGCAAAAAAGGTGCACAGAATTCAAATGACATAATGAAAGAAGCTTCAAACTATTCAAATTGAACAAAATACAATTATAAAATTTGCTGGATGTCATCACTGTAACCCTCATTTCTGGGACATGTCCCACTTACGGATGTTTGTCCAATAATTGCGGTGAGTCTCTGGCAGGTCAGATGATCCTTGTTCTCCACCTGTTTCCTTATTTTTGATCTGCTCTGTTATTCTTTTTTTTCACGCTTAAACTGTAGTATCAAACAATTTCTTCTTCCTTGGTTTGTGGACTACGTACGCTTTTGAAGCCTCGAGTTCAGCCTCAAGTTTTTCCCGTCGCCATCTTGGATTTTTGCATCCAGTGAAGGAAGTGACCATATTTGGACTGCTGAAGAGCAAAGGGTGAATCTGACGATCAAAGTGTAAGAGTTGCACCCCGAACAGCAAGCTTACTGCATCTGGCACCTATAGTGTGAAGGTATTAGCTTCTAAAGTTAGCTTCCATAATTCAAGGTAAACTTTACAGCTATTCAAGTCATCTTAGTGGCTAATTGTGTTGGTAGCATTGTACCGACGGTAAAGAGGCCCTGGTAGCGACCTTTTAATCACAAAGTAGCCATGCCCTGAAGCTCTTTCTGACCAGTATTGCCCCCTGATGGCCAGGAGAGAGAATGCAAGTTTAAAGGCATTTTCACATTGGCTTCACATTTCAGAACCGAGGGTTGCCACCTGCTCATTTCCCGCCTGCTCACTTCCCAGGCCTTTTATTTAATCCTCGTCATCGTTGTGGTAACGTTTGCTTTTTTGCCTTCAACCTTTTTTCTCAATTTCCTCAGGACCTTTTTTGAGGGCCTTCGTCTTTTAAAACAATCTCACTGCTTTCTCCACCATAAACCTCTTAGGGCACCAGTCTGTCAATTCAGAACGATTCTTTGGTGGCAAGAAGTTAAGAATCCGACGGTAATTTTGTGTGCATGGCATCACATTTCTAGGCACATATTAGTGAATGAGGCCCAGTGTCACATGTATTTACTAGTCCCGTCTTCTACTGTGATCAACTCCTCAGACCCAAAACATGCCAAGTGCTTCTGCCAATCTTTTGTATGGCAATAAGCTTTTAGGACGTTTGCTTCGTAAGACCGTTCTGCTTTTACTCTTTGTTCTATTCTGACCATTAAAAGTGTGTCATGGCTGCTTGAATAATGTATTTCATATATGTAATACTTATCATATCAGTGCGCTTTATTTACCAATTTGTTATTTATCACTGTTTTCATAATCTGTAGCTATCAGTTGTCTTTTAGGAGGTGTTGATATAGTGCAATCTTAATTTAGAAACCTTGTGTTTTATATGTATTTATACTGTGATATTTATGCTCACTTCAGTGATTTATGATATTTGGTTATTGTCAGTAGTCCTCCTTGTATAACATTGTGTTACTGAATGTACTGTGAGTATTAAATGTTCATTTGTTAGAGTTTGGTAAACAAAACTTTTTTTTGTAGTTCACTTCTGTTGTTGTGCTTCCTTCCTTCCTTCCTGTTGTATCTCTGTGTAGAATGTTGCAGTGGAACGAGCAGCCACCTTAAATATGGTCAAAATCTTTTTCTCGATGCTCTTCGCTGCCTCTCTGGAATAACGCTGAGTCAGATAAGCTTGTGGATAACACATTGTTTGACTTCCAAATCCTACAGACGCAGACCAGAAAGAAAAGAATTCTTTGGGATAATCTCAGATTCCTCAACTGTTTAATGAGGACGTCTGTGCCCACAGTTACGTTTTTAAGGAGAGATGCTTTCTTCTTTTTTCCTTTCATATTTTTGCATCTATTTCCAAACCAATGAACTGAATTTTTCCATGGGGGGTTTTATTGTCGTGGTCTCTCTCTCTCTCTCTCTCTCTCTCTCTCTCTCTCTCTCTCTCTCTCTCTCTCTCTCTCTCCCTCTCTCTCTCTCTCTCTCTCTCTCTGTCAAACAAGAATGCATATTCCAAATCACTCCAGTTTAGTCAAGAGTGTTTTGAGCAGTTAATCATGGAATGACAGGGCAGCGCTAACAGGAGAGGCAGTGGTGAAAGTAAGTTAGAGTAGCAACAATCGAAAATACTTCAAGTACCTGGTAAAGGTACTCATTATGAAGAATTTAAGAATAATGTATTTTATATTATTGGACCTTAATAATTGTTGCATTACCTCACTTAAGTGTTGCAGCTGATAAATGTTGGGCTATTTTATTATGATTTATACTGCTGGCTAGTTTGTGAATTCATTATATTTGTTGATTATATTTTGTGTCAGTAATATTATATTGTATCATAAATATTAAGTAACATGGAACTAAATGTATCAAATAAATACAGTCGGAGGTGAATACACAAATCAGTAAAGTAGGTCAAAAATTGTACAGTTTATGAGTAAATGTGCAGCAGCGAGGGTTAGTTTGAGAAGTGCAACCTCTAGAAGATGCAGAAGATATTTGTCTCAAGTCGGGACAGAGACGTTCTCAAGCAGAGTCCGAGGAAGACCTGCGCCATTTCATGTTTTTCCTTTTAACACAGAACTTTTATTGCTCGACTTACTTCTGACAACTTGACAAACAATACATTTGCACACAAATGTCTCATTTAGGAAATAGGAGGCATCTAGGGAGATCCTGTCTGGAGCCTGCACATTAATCAAAGCCATCTGTTCACATTGCAAGCTTTATTGAAACCCCGCCATCGCAGGCTGCTTTATCCTTCTCCAGATGAACAATTGCATTGCCTCCGGGCTGGCGTGAAGAGGGTTTTAAGATGGAGAAATGGCTGAATGCTTTTTTTCTGCATTTAACCGGAACGTTTGCAACAATATAATGGTTCTTCTTTTGTGAAATATAAAACTGTTATATCTGCTACTTGTTTCACATCTAAAACCAAATCTATATCAATTTCCATACAACTCTTGTGGGAGTCTTGGGGGGCGGCAGATGCACTGACATCTTCCTTTTTTTCTCTTTCATTAAGCAAGAAAACTGATCTGCTGCTTTTCACAGCAAGGCTCAAATTCCCTTCCCCTCAAACATTTATGAGGAATATGCCAGCAGGCCACATGCTTCAGGACCTTTTCCACCACTTGGCCCTTCTTACTTTCTTTTCCATTGTGTAAAAAATCCACTGTGGCTGCAAAACTAATGTATTTTTCTGCGGCTGAGAATAAGAGGACTTCTACGAGAGCACACTTGTCATGAAAGGCACTAATGAACCCCCCCCCCCCCCTCTCTCTCTGGGAAGGGGAGCAGTGGCCAAATGATTGTTCTGTGTTCGACTGTCACATCTACCCATATTGATGAATCCACAGGATTGTCTTTTTGCTGTCAGTGTAACCTGCTGGTACAGACAGGACAGCCAACCGATGGTGGATCCAAAAAAAAAAAAAAATCTTCTATCCATCCACTCCCATGAGATTCTAATTCAAGATACCAGCATGCGCTGCAAAAATGCCATTCCTAAGCAATTCAGTCCAGTGCTGAGTCTCAGAATGTAACTTTCCTTAAAGTGAGTTCAAAGCTATCCAGACCGAAGACTACTGTACATACTGGAGGTCTACAGCAGTTACAGTAAATTGCAGTTATAAATGTAAGAGCCACCAGTCCCACGTCATTTCCCAATATAAGTTTTGACTGTCACAAGCAAATGAGCTGGACTGATGGGAAATGTGGTGCAGGGAAGCGTGTGTGCGTATGCCATGCTGTTGTATTCAGTGATATAGCCCGAAGCAGGAAATAATGCTGCATCATCTGGTTCTGAGTTTCAAAACTGCTGAAGATTTCTCAATGTGTTTAGTTTGATTAATTTGTTTCTTGTGTGAGAAGTTTAATTTCTTAATTTGTTAAAACTTATAATACTGAACAACAACATTGGTACCTCCCAATATTTCCAATCTCTGGGTAACTTTAGATAATGAAAGGTACTTTACACTGCAGCTCGGGCCCCTAAATGAGGACATAGCTACCACTCAATGGTGGCTACCGCCCACTGCCCTTAAACCCACAGCTGTGAAATGCACTCATTCATTTGGTCTACTAACTATTCCTGACTGATTGTAGACAAACACACTCCAAACTGCATCATAGCTTCATTTTGGGTGGGGGTTAAAAAGTAATGCTGTGGTCATTCCTAAAGTAAAGTAGCCTAATTAATTTGTTTTTTATTTAATCTGCAATACACCTTTGAGCCACATGAGGGAGCGTGAATGTGTATGTTTTTAATTAAAATCATAAAACCTAGCCAATTTATCAAAACGGCAGTAAAAATCGAAAAGGTTAATTTAAACACAAATAAGGTGATTAGGTGATTCTACGATTTATAGATATGGCCTATTGTGATTTTGGTTGCTATGGTTTGCCATTTTTTTTAAATTGGGTCCCCAGAAAAAATGTCTTTGAAGTTACTGTGTGCCAGTCATGTCTGTAAATGTTTCACTGTGTGATTTAATGGTTTCTGTGGCGGCATCAGGAGCCAACTGATCATCAAGGTGTTCATTCGGACCTTTTCACCTGTTCAATTGATGCCGTTGAGACACAAAAAAATACACTCAAAGACCATAAGTACATCACTTCAAGTGTTTCTTAAGAAAGTATCTAATCAGCCAATCCTGTGGCAGCAACACATTGCATTTAGGCATGTAGTCATGGTCATGGTGAACGGTTGAAGTCAGAGTGGGTCCTAGAAGTGGTTGATGTGTCCTTCAACGTGATGTGGTTGTTGGCAGAGATGTCAAAAGTACAGACATTCCATGCTAGTAGTAGGAGTACAGATACGTGTGACTGGTAAAATTACTGATTCAACTTATTTACTCAAGTAAAAGTGAAAAAGTACAGGCTCTGAAATGCACTCAAAGTATAAAGTAAAAAGTATCCCTATGAATGATAGTTCTACTGCCTGTTTTTTTGCAAGGTAAACTGAATCTATAAGTAATCGATAATTCCCCACAAATGCATTCAAACTAAAGTAAGAAGCCTGTTTTGAAAATGTGAGGAAGTAAAAAACAAGTATTTTTACTACGTTAATTCTTACCTCTGGTTTGTTGGTTTGAGTATTTCAGAAACTAATTTTTTAGAGACTTAATCATCAGTGCCTAATAATCTCTGGACTATGTGGAATAATTAAGTGGTGATACTGGTATACACTAAGACCCACTGTTGCAAAAAAGGTTTTCACAAACCTTCACTCCTCTTTTCTTGATGAGTTTCCTGCACAGGACATCATCTACTTCAATAAAAAAGGAATGCTGAACATGCCACTGAATTATGTCGAGGTAAAGGTGGACACAAGGGATCTCCGGCCTTGTTCCTCTATTTCACCGCTGTTACAAGTGTCTTCAAAATAGCAGCTTCACTGTGGCATTTCTGCTGGATCAACAGTTTCTGCTGGATCAACAGTCCATCGGGAGTTTAAAGTTGTAAACTGGAAGACTTTTACAAGGATACAATCACATCAGCTTGTTATCCAAATCCTTAGTCTTACTTCAGTTTTCCTTTCTCTTACTCTTTCCCCTGCATGCAACACGGTATTTTGCGCTTAATGTGCAATATATGAGTCAAATACTTTGATTGCGGGGCTGAAAAGTACATGACTAAATGTATGTTGACTCATCTCTTACAGTAATGTGGCAGTAATGTGTTGTGGCCACATGAGGGCGCTGTGTGTGCTGTTATGAGGACATGGACTTGATCTGACTACTCGGTGAGTAGCAACGTTACATGTAAGCGTTTGAGGGTTAGCCTCGGGCTTCAAACAAACAAATTTGCGCCTGCAAACACTGTAGAGTGTTATTGGCCGACACTACAGCTACATGCTATCCACACAGCAGTAGGCCCAGATTGAAGGCAGAATGAATGGGGGAGCAAACATCAACCCTAATAGGGTACTTGCTGTTCATCTTACAGTTGTTTGTATGCATACATTAGCACCATGTCATTGGGAGCTGGAAAAGAGACACTATAGAGGAGAAATAGTCCCCTATATTGTCTTCCTACCAGCAGTAATCTGCCCACTCATTATAAACTGAGCTGCACCAGCAGTCTGACCTCTGGTCTGATCACTTCTGCTGGCCCCTGCAATTTAAAGCAAATGCATTGACACAGACGCAGACTCTGGGTTTAATACCAGTTCAACTTTATTAGAAGCAGTAGGGGAATAAAAAAAAACAACCACATGAAACGTTAAGGCCTCTCTAAAGGGGCAGCGGATTTAAACAACGGACTGTGATTTGTCCAACCTCCGTTCGTCCTCTGAGTAGCGTCGGAAAGTCTCTCCCAGTAGGGGCTCCAGGGCCTCGGCTGAGCGGTAGGAGCGGGACCGTGCAGCGCAACCGATGACGCCACCCACCACCGCCACCACCAGCACCACCGCAACAATGGCTATGGTGATGATCTCAGACACGGTGTAGGCACGAGCTATGGGACAGGAGAGGACGGTCATGAGGGGTCAGTGGGTTCGGGGGATGTGTGTGTGTGTGTGTGTGTGTGTGTGTGTGTGTGTGTGTGTGTGTGTGTGTGTGTGTGTGTGTGTGTGTGTGCATGTGTGTGTGCTGCTACCTACCTGGCCACTGGACCTCATAGGAGTATCCCAGGTTTTCTGGGGCGGCGACAAACATCTCAGCGTTGGTCACAGGAGGCCAGAAAGGAACCATGTTGAATCTCCGGTTGTGCCCAATAGGAGCGTTCTCCTCGGGGTAAACTACCTCACCTGCAGGATGAGAAAACCAGACCTATATGGTCTACTCTTCCTTCTGACTGAGTTTCTGTATCTGCGGTCTAGTCCGTGTACCTGGCTGGTGCCTGCTGAGCCACTCGTCGAAGATGGCATCGGTGAACGTGTGCAGCAGGACAAAGATGGGGTCGTTGGGCGAGAGGTGAGTCTGTCCGCCCGTCCCGTTGAGGAAGAGGTGGGCCAAGTTGTGGAGGCTGCGGATCACTGGGTCGTACATTCCCTGGGGGGCGCTGTAGCCTAGAAAATACAGACACAACAAAATGAAAGTACTGTTATACCAAAATTAGGAAGAGCAAATGTTGTTTTGGAGCTGACCATATGTGCATGTTAGTGGGGGGTGTAGTGTGTGTGTGTGTTTCTGGCTTTGTGCTCTGTGCAGTCACTCCAATAGCTGTATGACTGAAGCCAATATCCTCTGGTCTATTGGAGGATTTAATTCTGACCTTCAATGGTGTTCCTGAAGCTCTCGGAGGAGGTGGAGTAGTAAGGCGGAGTGTCGAAGGCGTTGAGCTCCAGACAGTCCAGCACGTCCTGAGGCTCTGGCAGCCTCTGCACCATGGGCCGGGCCACGTTGCCCGCCGGGTTCCTCCTGATGGGACTGCTCTCTGTGCCTGGGTGACGAGGACACAACCGAGCTCAGAGGTGATAGCATCTAACTCGAGAGCAATATAGTTACCGTTAAACTTCAACAATGACATCCATTCTCGTATCTCAGGAACGTCCCGAAGGAATTTCTTCAACTCTGTCACAAACAGCCACTTGGGCGCAGGTTTGAACTGAATAGAATTTTGTGGTCAAAGGTCAAGGTCACTATGACCTCACATCCTTCCCATTCTCGTGATATCTCAGGAACACCTTGAGTACATTTCTTCGCATTTGGTAGAAACTTCATTGATTGGAATTTGGTGGTCAAATCTTTGGCCAAATCTCAAGAAGTCATATCCTAATTTTAATGAAATGATTAAGTGATGGTATTTTGTAAACTGCAACGTGACTGGATTGGCGGCGGCACACAACCACGAGGTGGTAATTAGCGGGGCATTGTTGTTCAGATTCAGGCCATTGGTCCCGACGGAAATGAAAGCAAATATGTTTAGAAATGTTGTATTATTGAACTACTTTCTGATGCAGACTCGACTCGTTTGATCAGTCTTAAACATGACAGGATGGCAGTTTTTTTTTCTTTTTTAAATTATTCACCAAAAGTCAACAGCAGTAGTGAGTGGGAGCTCCGTGACTGAACGGAACTATTTCCCCCCCTTCTTGCATGCATGATCTCGTTCTTGCTTCTTTTTTTGTACTCCCCCCCCCCCCCCCCCCCCACACACACACACACACACACACACACACACACAAGCACATAAACAGAAGGCTACATAACTGAGTTGTCTGTCTGTTTGAAGATTATTCCCTCAGATCAAAGGAATCAGTAGACTGCTAGATTCCTGTCTTCAACAAGCGCATGCACAAATGAGGCAACCCCCCCTAACCCATTTAAGGAGATGTTGCTTGTTGACGCAGGAAATACCAGGCCTGTCATGACTCTCCAAGGGGATTAATGAGACAGATCGCTCACACGTTAGCCACTCACATGTTCCACCTGTTACCCAATTCCATTTTTCTTATACATATGTAATCATTCAAAAGGACTCCCCCCATTTAATGTGTTTGTACTAGAGCGCCATGCAAATATAGGATCGACATTTTTCTATTATTCCACAATACCAGAGGGGGGGATTGCATGAATTAGGTGTATTTGAAAAAAAAGGGAGTGATTTACGGTTCAAATCTGGTGCCGGTGTGGAATAAGATCCAATCCCTGCAAATCTGATCACGTAAAGTCTTACTCACAGTGCTGTAAATCGCTTGACCCGTCGGAAGTGAAATCAGGCAAAAAAAAAAAAAAAAACGTTTCAAATTCCAGTGCATTTAAGACAAAGTAGGAAGTAGTTTAACAAGTCGGAGTAGTTTCAGACAAACTGTGGTAAAAGAGTGCAACATCGATGTGGCACAACAGCAGTGAGGTATTATTTATAGCAGCTTATGTTCTACATGCTCTCTTTACGAGCTCTTTGCCCTCTTTTCTGATGCAGCTGTGGCTCCACTGTATGTCAACGCTGCTCTCCTGCAGCTCTTACTGCGGCCGCGTGCCGTCCAGAAAGAGAAGGGTTGAGTTGGGATGAGAACGTGGAGGCGCCTTACTGTTGCAGATGGTGCCCAAGGTGTCGTAGTCCTCCACGCTCTCACAGATCACCCTCCACTGGGAGAACACGGAGTTGGAGCTGATGGAGTTCATGTCAAAGGAGCTCCTGGCTCCGAGCAGCTCATCGGTGCAGATGTCACACTCGCTGCCGCCGATGGCGAAGTTCCAGTAGGGCAGGGCGAAGGTCGGGTCGCCCAGCATGTCCTGCATAGATGGAATGAAGTCAAATATTGTTTTTTATTGTGTAATGGATGCTGTTGAATCTCCTTCCTTTCTTGTTATCCACTGACCTTGTACTTTCAGTGCTGCTATTTTTTCTTCTCCTCACCATTTCCCACCTCGGTATAATTCTCTCTTACCTCCGTCTGTCCTCCCCCCTCCCTGCTCCCCCTTTCTCCTCCAGGACAGCTTTCCGCTCCCTCTCCATCTCTTCAAATTCCCCACACTCCTTTTCCTTCCTCCCCTTATCATCCTTTCTCCCATCCTCACTTCCTTCATCTCTCCATCAGCCCAAAAGCCACCTCTCCTGCCCCCCCCCCCCCCCCCCCCTCCACCCCCCCTCCCCTCTTCTCACCTGCATGTCTCTCTCCAGTTGCAGCAGATGAAAACGGTGCCAGGTGACAAAACCCGGGCCCTCGTGGGAGAAGTCTACACCCCCGAAGCTGGTCTGGCCGGGGCCCAGGTAGGTTTTACTGACAGAGTAGTAGTGGCTCCACACAAAATAGTTGTAAACGGTGATGTTCTCGAACTGCGGGGTGTTGCCATCGGGTCCAAACACCTCCTGGTATCTACAGATGAGAGCAGCAGCAGGATGAATGTCACCTTGAGGGTTTTTTTTCCTCTTGTTTTTCAAAGCAGAAACAGTCTCCGAACTATTAATTGAGTTGGTGCGGGAAAATATATGCCTTGTTGAATTGGAAGACACTGCATGTACATTTTATGTCTGTGTGCAGCAGCCGACGGGGACTTGGCTTCAAATATAAGGCCCGTGGCTGAGATCCTGGGAGCGCCCGTTAATTCAAGAAGAATTCAATTTGTTTTATTAGGAGGCTAAAAGGGTTCTACTACCTGCAGCTGAGAGTTGCTTAAAAATTAATCTACTATAATCCTCAACTGACTTGGAAGGAGGTCATTCACAGATTTATGCACTGTTACTTAGAAGATTATAAATCCCTTTACTCCTTAAACTGATCATTTGCACAGCCACCTGCTGCTTAAGCAGAGCGTTGCCACGAGAAATTTCAGATTTCAATGATAAGTTTTACAAACACAGCATGGGTTCACCCGTGGCTATATCACAGAGCTTTCAACTGTCAAACTCAGCTAGACTGAGCCTGCAGGCCTTTGGGCAAAACTGGGCTGTCTGCTCCACAGTCCTGATACAAGACTAGAGACTGGATGAATTAAGATCAATCCCTCCAATATCTCATAATCAAGCCCAAACACAAAGATTGGAATAATGCAATAGATGTGGTTTTGTATGTACCGCCGTGTACAGATGACCAGGTCGGGGTGGACAGTCCTCTTAGCTTGGTCCAAAGCGTTCACGAATGCCCGCTTCTCACCCGTGCTCATCTGCATGATATTCCTCCTGACTGGAGCGAGGTTAACGGGGAGGAGGAAGATGGGGGAGAGCAGGAAGAGGGAGGGTTGTAGAGGTGTGGGAGGAACGAAGGGAGAGAGGAGATGAGGAAAACGTTATTAAAAATTAACACTTTCCTGAACAATAAATGTTGCCCTCATTCCCCTGACTGATGTATTTCCTGCATCTTTGCATCCCACTGAGATCTTAAAGGGTACATTCAGAAAAAAGAAAGAAAGAGCCTCCATTGTCTTACCCACAGAGATCCTCTGGTCACAGTTGGGTCCAGTCATCCCGTGTCGACACTGCCCACAGTTGTAGCCACTGAAGTTCCCGTTACACTGGCAGGTGCGGTTGAAGAATCTCAGCGGCCATCTCTCTCTGTCGTCACGGCCTGCATACGGGTACTGGGGTCCGTGGCGCCGGTTATCCGCCGCGATGGCCACGCACTGTCCCCTTCCTGTGCTGGAGCCACACTCGTCCCCCGCCACACCCGTAGGAGACGGGCAGCACTGGCCGCTCTGAAGCCCCGCGGGGGTGACGCACTCTCGGGGAAACTGGGCCAGCGTTAGGGTGACACCCAGGGTCAACACCAGGAGAACCTCTCTCCACATGCTGCCAGAATCAAGAGAGAAAAGGGTGTAGGTTAGATGGGAGAGTGAGCCAGGAATAAAGTGGGGTAGGAATTTAAGAAACAGAAAGGAGAGTAGAGACATTTTTTTTTTCGTTTTACATCCATCCATGTTCTTCTAAAGCACTTATCGTGTTCAGGGTTGTAAGGGGCAGGAGCCTCTCTCGGCGCCCGTTTGGTAAGATGAAGACAAAAAAAAAAACACTCAATCCGCCGCCGACACACACTTCAATTAAGCTCAAGAACAACTCACTTCGGTATGTGTTCTCTTGTTAAAGCCAATTGTCTTAACATTATTCCGAAACTTCACTTCTTACACGCCCCTGCAGGCGGTGCGAGTCATTATTCATAATTCACAAAGCCATTAGCTTTCAACTCTTCCAAGTTCAGAAATGCTTTCATCAACAGACGGCGAGCGATGGTTCGCTCCAACCTTTTTTTGTGGTTAGATTTGCTCGTCTTTTGAAGCTTGTTGATGAGGATTGAACCAAGGAGGAAATAATAGTTTGGCAGGAGCAATTATTTTTTTTAAACAAAAACAGTGATAACAACTACTGATGCAAAGTTTCCAAAGTGTTTTACAAATGTTGCACTTTTACAGAGATACTGAATTCACAATAGTCAACCACAATACTCCTGTCATCCTACAATATCCTCGTTTGAAATTAAACTTGATTTCATTTCTTTAATTCTGCCAATAACTTAATTGGATGAATCTCATATCCACTTTGTTTGCAAAGGGTGCAGAAGCAAATCATTGACATTATTAGCACATTATTAAAACTAATTGCATTGCTACAGTTCATTATGTGAGGGGAAAAAATCATCAGTGCTGTGTATTTCCCCTACCTCTGACTGTGCATGCTGCTCCTCTCTTTCTGCAGAAGTGTAGCCCCCCAAGAGTCGGCCCATTGCCCTCCCTTGGCTTAAATAGCTGCCGAGCGCATGACCAGACCTCCCTGGAGCTCATGTAAGCACACTCTCTCACACACAATAGCACAGATACAGTGCACAGTAGGCTACACACGGACACACTTGAGGGTTCAAGTGAATTTTCAAATACTCATTCATAGGCCTCATGATCATAACCCAAATGACGCCAGTCTGTGTGTGTGTGTGTGTGTGTGTGTGTGTGTGTGTGTGTGTGTGTGTGTGTGTGTGTGTGTGTGTGTGTTTGTCACTCGCAAAATTAAAGAAGCAACTGTGAGAAAGCAGTCACACTAGTTAGCTTGGTCCAACAACATGATGACGTTTCGTTATATGCGGATGACGATCAGGTGTCCGAGGGAAATGCTTGAAAGCGTATGTGCAAGACTGTTCCATTTAATGTGATGATTAGTGTGCTTGAGTGATCATGATGTTCATACACGAGTGCAGAAAAATCCACGCACAAATTCAACATTATCTTTTTTTATTGGTTTAAATCACAAACTACAATACAAAGTTCAGGAGTTGCGTAGAACCAAAAAACAAACAAACAATCAAATCAAGTTTTAAACTTTTTTTCTTGTTGGCTAGAGTTCGTTCTAATGAGATTGTGCGGATGTGGCACTCTCTGGTACCGCCAAAGCACTTTGTGAATTACTGATAAAACGGAGAAATCGCTCATACCCACTGCCCCTCTTTCACATCGCTTTGTATATACAGCATGTGGTCAGTATGAAAAATGTTTCTGAGCTATTTTAGTCTAAAGAGCTCACATCAAACTAGAATCAGAATATTTGTTTTTTTATCCCATTTACACACACACAATCTCTTCCATGCACGCAGAGTATTTCTATTTAAAACATGCTCTTCCTGTTCACTCATTCCATCAAGTGTGATCACCTGTTAATGCACACTCCTTCTTCCACACGTTCACACAGACGATGCAGTCATAAACACCAAATACAAATGTGTTACATATTATTACAGTCAGGATCCAAGGCAGTCTGTTGGGTTGCTTCGAGAATTAAGGTGATTGGGTGAATGGGTGAATTGGGATTGGAAAGTGGCTTTTGGGGGTTTTATTTAGATACAGCAGGAACAGACTAAACAGCTGGGTCCCCTAGAGGATGGAAGTCCTGAGGTCTTGTGAGGAGTCTGGACCTGGTCCGGGATTGGCCGACTCCTCTGCTGAGCTGGGCGGCAGGTTGGACATGGCTATCGCGTGCTCCTCTTCGTGCTGCTCTTTGTTTTGGACCGGGGTCGAAGCAACATCAGATGGGTCGAGTGCTGCTATCCTGGGAAGGAGAGGACCGTTGTCAGTTGTAGAAGCTATTTGATACAAATGAGAATAAAATCTGTCAAGCTTTACATGAGAACAAAGACAGGCTCATTGGGATGGTATACTCAGGGTAGCGGTAAAATACAAACCCAACTTCATTTGGTGTTTTCATAATGGCTGTCGAACTGCTGCTAAATGCGCCGCGAGCCAATGCTAATATTTTAAACCGTGAGGTCTGTTTCTTTAATGACGCACCAGATGGAGAAGCTCGCAAACGGTGGTGGAAGAAGATACGCTGGGAGGTAATGACAGACCTAGATATAAATAGATCAGGTGACATTATTGACTAATGGCAGGTGACGGCGTCCTGGGTGGAAGAAGTTCTAAAAGAGCTGCGTGCGTTTTCAAATGCCCGAGTTGGTTCACCCTCAAGGGTATCAGAGCCGCTATCTTTAGCCTCATTCCAGGTGTGGAAAGCTAAAGGGCCGCATCTTACCCAGAATGCACTGGGGTCATTCATCACTTGGCTGTAATCTGGCAGAGTGCACAATAGAAATCTGGATTTTGCCCTCACCACACGGGTCCCGCCAAAGTGTTGGGTTTTCTGGGTAAGGTTATGCCAGGTCTGTCATGTAAAGCCTTGGATCGTGGTTTTTGTTATTTTCACGTGTATTTTATTAAGAAATTTCTCTTTTTCTAATTCTGTGAGAATTGTCTGGGTGGATGCATGTGCACCCAATGCGTTGCAAGTAGAGAGGGGAGGCAGAAAGAGACTGTGTATAAGAAGTATACCCTGCTTTGGTGTCTATTTAACTCAAAATGGGACCATGATTTACTAAATGTACATCATGCTGAAGTAGACTTCAAGTTAGCGATAGAAACCATACATTTATGTTCACAAACTGAGAATAGGGTAATTTTGTCATTGACTATGCAATCAGACTTATTTGTAACAGAGGAGTCGCCCCCTGATGGCCAGTAGAAAGAATACAAGTTTAAGGCACTTCAGCATTGGCTTATGGGTCTTAGTTTTAGAACTGTGTGTAGAACCCAATACAACCCCAACTAATAATTTAGGGGATTAACACATTTTTGCAAATCATTCGTGGATATGATATTTCTTATTAGCTTTTATGCTTTCCAAGTGGCTGGATGCATAATGCAAAGCCACCATTCTGGCTTTCAAATACTGTATACCAAGTTGAGTAGAGCCTCTACAGCATGTGAATACTGTTAACTTTGGTTTGCCATTCATCAGCATATTGTGTCAGATAAACATCAAGCTAATGGACATGACTGACTTCCACACTTCACCTACACTGAGTTTGCTCCTCGTAGCTTGTTGTGCCTTTCCTGTTGAGATGATAGCGCTGCAGAATGTGTGTCTTTTGTCACAAGGACACATCTCAAGATGAGTCTGTTGACTGTTTAATTATTCAGCGTTGCTTTGTTATCACCTATGTCGAGGCACACATCGGATTTCTCTTCGTGTGTTGAACATACACTACTTTACACGTGAGCACGTTTTCTTTCTACACACCAACTCTCTCAATTTCCCCCCCCTCGTTTTGATGATGAATGGTTTATTTCGGACTAATATGCATTGAGACATTTACATGTTAATTTCACAAATAATGGTAAATAAAAATGTCTGAAAAAGGAGTAGGCTGAAGCCAAGGGCTTATTATAGCCTATCCTTTGCAGTTTTCTGTATTTCATTCAAACAATATGGCATCCGGTGGATGATAATACACAAATAAGAAAAGAAATGTCTGCATGGTAACACACACACACACACACACACACACACACACACACACACACACACCTTTATCTTATTATTGATCCGAGCCTGCTAGTCTGATTAGGAATAATAGTGGGTATTAACCAGTAATGCTTTGGGTTCACAGCACTCACGCTCTCATGTGACCCAGTGAGCAGCCTCCTGAGCACATAGCTTAGCCAGGAGAGGATCAGCTGAGAAGCACACAGCCGGTGGTTCCTATGAACCACAAGTTTGCAGGTCAGCGCACAACATTCAGTCTGCCAGCAAAGGGGAAAGCCTGACATCCGCCTAGTGTTGGCGATACTGTAGAAGGCAGTGTTGTGATGGCGGGCTCGAGGAGGGCAACCCCATCTCCTACAAGACTTAATTCACATACAACTGCACTGTCAATTGTGTTTCAATAGTATTTTTTTTGTCTGGACCACAGTTTTTAACGGTTTGAAACACGTAGTTAACGAACACAACAAAACAACAAATGCTACTAATCTATGTAGTTAGGTTTTGGCAACAAAACAACGTGGTTAGGTTTAGTAAAAACATCATGGTTTGGCTTAAAATGTCATTGAAACAAAACAAACAAAAAAACGCAGCAAAAGGAATTGGTTCAGACGGGACACGAACAGCGGCCTCCAGGGTGAAAGTCCTGTGTTTTTGACCACCCATCCACCCACTTCTGCACACACATTTGCAACTATAATTCGTGATATTTTGAAAGCAAATATAATCCGTCAAAAAAGTATTCCATTGAAATGTGATTCACAATGCAGCTTTGTTGTGTGGGAACATCATTTTTAGCAGATGGGGCTGAAGAGGAAAGCTAACTCTGAGCCCAGTGAGATTGTGTTAACCTTGGAGCCTTGAAATAGTTTAAACCAGTCAAACGCGATGGGAGTGGGTAGATGTTTGTTTCCTTTCGAGGTACTGGTGTTCTTGTGGGATCTAGTGGTTCTGAATGTCCTATAGAGAGCCTTTAATTTGTAATCCATCTGTATCCATATTGTATCCATCTACAGATGTTAGATAGATGTTTGTGTGTGAACATACTGTTGAGCGTCCCCATTCCCTGCAGGAAGTGTGTCGTCACTGCAGTCGCCTCCTGTGGCTGCCTCCGGTTCGACGCACCCTTCCTCACATGCTGGCTGTAGGGCCGTGGTGCTACACACACACACACACACACACACACACACACACACACACACACACACACACACACACACACACACACACACACAGACACACAAAGTCTCATTGTTGACTGGTGCCTGTCTATAAATTAACTCCACTCTGACTTGGGCCATGTGGAAAAAAATAATTAAAAAAAAACCATCACGGCGTGTTACCAATGAAAGGCCATTCCCTCTTTTTTTTTGGTGAGAGAAATACTGAACCTATACTGAGCACAGTCTCCTCATGTCATCATTTATCAGTGTGGAAATGTTAGCTGCAGCGTGGGCAACATCAGAAGCAATCATGTACCAGCACTGCTGTAAGTCCCATCTGTGATTGTAGCGCTGTTGGTACCACAGCTAGCAATCAGATGGCTTATTTCAGCTATTAGAGAGGAAGCACAGGGATATGGTCAGTGCTTTACCATTAAAAAAAGTAAAGAGAGAAGAATTTTTCAAATACTGAGCAGCAACAATTATGCCAACGGATGGCAGGCTACAGAAATAAATGAATGTTAGAAGTAAAGGCCATTTGTATTGTACTTTCCACCACATCATTATAGGCTATAAGATCACCTTTTTTAATGATTGCCCCTAAAGATTAAGTGCATATTAACCGGTGCAGCTTACCTGTTTTTGTTACGACATTTAAGGATATAGATAGTGATGATGACGGTCTCCAACACCAGGAAGGCTGCAGCAGAAATAGCCCCGATCTTCCATGCCTCCAGGCCCAGCTCGCTTGTCTCTAAACAGATGCATTAAGGGAGGGCAGAAGAGGAGGAATCATTACATCCACGACTGCTTTGCTACAACTAAATCAACCGTCCCTGACTGCACAAAAAGGAAGCTGTCCTTTGACATCCCATCTCTTTTACACAATCACATTACAGGTTTTCCAGGGGAGAAAAGAATATACGTCTTTTCTATTTTCACGTCATTTTACAAGCTGTTTTGAGCCCAGGGGAGGATGTATGTGATGCATAGAGGCACAGAAACAGTAGTAAATATAGTAAAGTAAATATCTCTCATTCATTTGAGTGAGACAGAAACAGCGTATACTGTGTGACGGGAAAGTCCCAACTTTCTGATCTTCCCCTCACCACTCAGTGTTTTCAGCCTGCTCCACTGTTTATTCAAATGGAAAAACATCAACTTGGCCATCTGCATATTTTGCTGGCAGAGTCACGATCATCAATCATCTCCTTTATTCTACCCAAGTTTTAAGCTGCAGAAAATCTGCTGTAAAATATACCCAAAGCCATTTATAGCAGATACTCAAGTCCTGAAACCACACTTGAGAACACCATGTATAATTTTTTGTTCAATTCAATTCTACTACATTTTTTCTTAAATAGAGACACTAAAAAGTCACCGTTTTTCATGCTCTGGTCAATTTTGAGACGCTTTTGCTTACATAACATTTTCCTGTATACTAGTGGAAAGAAAACATTTAGGTGTACTACTCTGCATATTTGCATCTGTAGATTTATCCTAAATTCAACAAAAAAAATGCATTAGATAATTTGTATATTTTAACCTAACATTTCAGTAAACTTGTAATAAAAAATGGTCTTCATGTAAATCATCACTTTTCATGGTAATCTAGTTCTTTCTCATACTGCCAGTAGCACTTCTAGACACCAAACTTTCCAGTTTTATTCCTATCTATAGTTTCTCAGGGATGTTTGTTCATATATCATTCATGGCCTGATTTATAGAACTATTTATTCCTGAAAATTGGCGAATATTGTTTTTGTTTTGTTTTTATGCCTGTTGATAGTATTTTCTGATTTATGGAGTGCTAAAAAGAGATATCCAAACTTATTTCACTGTATTATGTAAAAAAAAGAAAAAGAAAGAAAAATAGATGAATTTTAAACCTGGCTTTATAAAATGTGATTTAAGTTCTGGAGATTCATGGAAATTAACACATTTAATAAGATAATACCTAATTTAGATATTTAAACATATAATTTCAGAAAACCTGAAGTGAAAAAAATGGCTTAAAATTGGCTTAATGAAATACTGTGGAAGATTCATCGTGATATGTATTAATTAGGAGTCAACTTTGATATCTAGTATTTTCCTTTAATATTCTGATATCTCCTGTTCCATTCACCTTTGTTATCAGGTGTATCTTCCACCAGCTCATTGGCCTCCCCTGGTTCTTCTCCTGTCTCGGGAGGTTCAGCCAGAACATCCTTCACAAAATGATCCAGCGTAGGTTGGGCCGCAATGGGGTCATGTAGCAAAAGGTCATCTGTCGGGGCGATGATCTCATTGCCACTGTCAGATTTCTCATCCCCGAGGGTATTTTCTCCAAGCTCCACCCCTCCTAGGGATGAGCTGGGGGTGGGAGGCTGGCTCTCAGGGCTCTGCTCCATGGAGACTTCAGCACCGTCCTCTGGCCCGGGGGCAGAGATCACCAGCACTTCTAGAAGAGGGGTTCGGTATGTGACACACACATGAAAATGAAGGCGAGAGGTCAAGGTTTAGGGTTTGTCGAGTGGACCTATGGAATGTAGAATAATGCATAGATGTGCTGCAGCTGAGATTGGAAGCAGTTCAGAATGTGTGTAAAGCGTAGCCCTGGTTTTGCATGTGTCACAGTATTCGTTGGGCTTGAAGAGACATTTAGAAGTTTAACTGATGGTTAGTGCTAGAGTCTGATATTCTCAAGTGCTTTCTACCAAACACTTGCTCATTTGTTGTCCAACCGGCACAGTTAATGTGGAGCGTTTTAACTCAGTATTTTAGAGCATGGTACATTGTAAAGTGTATTAAAGGGGCTTATAATGTTCATTTAGGGGCTTTCCTCACTTAAAGTAGGTTAACATGAAAACAATGCAAGCTTAAACGAAGCTGCTGAGTCGAATGCAACAGAATGTTTAAAGACAAATACCATTGAAGTTTTAGGATTTTGTGACCTAAATTATGAACAGGTTTTACATATTCAACATTTCAGATATTGCATTATTATCAGATAAGGATTTACTGAAAGTTAAGCCAATGGGGCCACTGAAATATGGAGCTCATTAGTAAAATGATTTGTTGGGAATTTTGAGGTTTAGGATGTTGTTTGTAGATTCAGCGGTGCACGGTGCTGGACCTCACCGAAGCCGAATCTTTCAAATCCATTGCAGAAACAGGACACCACACACACACACACACACACACACACACACACACATACACACACACATCTCACCTTGATCTTCTTTTTCACTGTCATGTGAGGTCTCCAAAGCAATCTGCTCCTCTTCTCCTGCTTGCTGGTCACCCCCCTCGTTTGCCACTGATTCTCCTTTTATTACACCCTCTCCATACCTTCGACCCTCTTCTGCTTCCCCCACTTCTACCTCTTCAGCAGCTCCTCCCTCCACCGCTAACCGGCCTTGTTCGTCCTCTGCCTCCGGTTCTTCGGCGTCCTTCACTATGTTTACCTCCTCCTCCACCTCCCCTACGGGCTCTCCCACCACCGCTTGTGTGGTCTCTATCTCGTAATTATCAGAATGTTGGACTATCACCTCACCCTCCATGTCATTTACCTGAGTTCCCTCATTTACCCATGCATCCTCTATCTGCTCCTCCTCATCCACCACCAGACTAGGATCAGACTCTACCGTGGTCTCCTGCTCTGGCTCTCCCCCTACTGCCACCTCCACCACAGTTGGAGTTTCCTCCACCTCCTTCGTTTCTGTTTCGACTGCTCCTTTTTCTGCTGACAAAGCAACCTGCTCCTCGTTGTCCTCCACCCCTGCCTTCTCCACTGCTGCATACCCCCCTGTCTCTTCTACAGTGCCTTCCTCCACAATCCCCTGACTGATTTCAGGGTGTGCAGACTCATCGAGAACCTCCTCTCTCCCTGTTTCTCTGCCTCCAGTTTCTACACCTGCCGTGGTCTCCTCCACAGATCCAGTGGCAGTCTCCCCCTCCTCCTCGACATCTCCGTTTCCCTCCACAGCTACATTTTCAAAGGCATCCACTACTTCTACCTCCTGCTCCTCCACAGCGCCCACATCTTCACCCTCCCCCTCCCCCTCCGCTGCCTGCTCCAACACCTCGGCCTCTGTATCAGTTTCAGTCTCTCCTTCTGCAGCCCCGAGGGCATCCTCCTCAACCGTCTCCTGCACCGCTGCCTCATCTGCTTTTGCCTCACCCCCTCCCTCCACCTGCCCCAGAGCTGCCTCCACCACCCTCTCCAGGAGCTCCTTCAACACTTCTTCGGCCCCACGACCTTCCACCTGCTCCGCGGCCTCCTGCACGGCCTGCTGCACCTCCTTCAAGCTAGGGGGGGCCACCACGGGTGCCACCTCTGCAGGGGGCAGCTCTGGCTCCATGGGTAAGGCCTGGCCATCTTGCAAGGTGACTGCAGTGGAGGATTGGTTGGCAGAAGACAGACCTAAAGAAATAGGACAGAACTGTATTAATCCTGAAGAATAAGAAAAATCAATACAGTGACAACTTTAACCTAACAAACAATAGTCATGACTATCAAGTGTATAATAAATACTTAACACCAGTGCAAAATAGAAGGAGATGAAGGAGTAGCCTCAGACAAACATGTATTATATGATCAGTGGTGTGTGTTAGCTTGATGCTCATGATGAAGGTACATATCCAATGGAGTTATTGATTATAATGATCTATGTGTCTCCATAATCACTGCAAATTACTTCATGCAAAATACAGCAACATCCTGTATCCTTCCCATTGATTGGTTGATTATGTCACTATTCACTAATTCAAACTACATAGACTGATGGATTCGTGATACGCCTGTCATGTGTCGGTACTGTTGGAAATTATTATTATTATATCATTATGAAGTACATTTGCAGTTTGAAGTCAGGTGTTCTTCTGTTCATCGATATACAAAGACATCATCACATAGATATTTCAACCTTGTATAATGTCACCCTACCTTCAGATGTGCAGCGTTGTATCAAAAACAACACCAGGAATCCTTTCAAAAAGCAGTACTCCATGTTGTCAGAGAAAACATTAAAAAAAGAATACTCCAAAACAATCCCCAGTCTCTCCCAGGAAAAGCACTCTTTGTTTCCTTTGGTCGTGCTCAAACGTCAAGTGTGAGTGTGTTTACCAGCACCAGACATACACTGAGTGTGTAAACTCTGGATGGTCAGACAGTAAATTGGGCCCGGGGCAGGGAGGGTGATGTCTGTAGGTGACGCTGAGAGGAGGGAGGGTGAAAAAACGAACATTGCCATGTTAAATATTGCCACCCCGAGGTGTCTCCGTACCAGCAGGTGTCTCTATGGGAGTCGGGGGTGGGGGGGTAGGTAAAGTAGCGCTTCGGTGTTAAATGCTGTGGTGAAGCTCGGGCGGCATGTCACACACATAGTGAACTCTGGAAGAGCAATTATAGATGGGCTGTGAGTTTGGGGCGTGAGTGATGCGACCATTAGGGCTTGACATAGAGTTAGAGAAAGTAGATGAGCACAAAGATACTGTAAGCAACCGTCCGTAATAATATCACAGTGCACCTGACAGAAGAGTAACGTTGTCTTGACTACGTGTTGGTGAAATAGATTTCCTCATGGGTGCGTGTAACAGGTGTTTAATTAACCATTTTGTACGGCTTTTCTTTCTACCGCAGTATAAGTCTGTTGCCGGTGTTGTGTGCATAGAATGGCACGGTGACGCCACATGGTTTCCAACCGTTAGGTTACCCTACAAAGAGATCCACGTCTATCATGTTGTTATGTAATAAGAATGTTTAAGGTATATTGTGTCCGTCCAGTCCCACGATGGCAGTCTAAGGAAGAGTACAAGGAAATTGGAAATAGGTGCTACATTAATTGGGATCTATCTGTAAATGTATGTGTCAGCCAGACAGTGGATTGCTCGAGGCAATGAAAAATCCCTAGTCGGGTTTATATGCAGCAGAGTATTTATACACAAATTTGTTCATTGGAAAATATGATGAAATTTGTGTTTGTGTTAATGCAAAGAAGCATGCAGCCTTGTAAGATGAAGGATATTCTCGGACTGAAGTGGCCAAACAAACTGTCTACAGAGAAGCTGAGAGGGAAAGTATGGAAACAGGGTGTTGCAGAGTGGCCCTAGTTTTTTGAGTTTTTTTTGCCACGCTGGCTTTGTGGATCTCAGCCCACCACATTGGTCCCGACTGGACTTTCTCAGCAACTTTTAGATGGATTACCACAAAGCTGATGAGAGAAATGATTCCCACACAATGAATCCTAATGATGTCGGTGTCTTTTCCCTCCTCTGCCATCGTGAGATTGACGTGTGTGGCTTTGAGTTAACTCCCTCTACTACAGAGTTGGATAGTGTCATTAAATTTTCTACCCGCATTCACATCCCCCTCGGGAGGAATTTTTAGCAATTTGTTAACCCTTTAGCTCCACATAGTGGTCAAAATGTCATTCCCATCAGCTGTTCAGTGCTAGCCTGTTAGCTTGCAAACACACTAAGCCAAGATGGTGATTATTATACCCATGATTTAGCATCGTCATTGTGAGCATATTAGCATACACTTAGCCAAAAACATCACTGTCAGTGTAAAAAAAGTATGAAGGTTGAAACATTATTTGGGAATTTTCAATTTCAAATGCAAAATTCTCATTTTGCCCCTCCAGTAAAGACATCAATCCGGTCCAGACGTCCATCTGGTATCTGAGAAGAAGACTATGAGAGGTCTTGCTTTGTTCCCTGTGATCTGGCCAACAAACGTCATCATAAGCTTGAATGTAACTACCCTTTTAATGAAATCAGCTGATCCTGACCAAAGGCCTCATTGACAAAGACCAGCGTGACAAAACTATAAAAAGTTGTCATGGAGCCAATGAGATGACGAGACCCGCTGGCTTATTAACTAGCCGGCCCCTCAGCGGGAACGCTGACAGTCTGCTCCAAGCTATGGAACTAACTATGGAAATAATAGAGGCGTTTTCGCTGTCAGTGTTGGTAAGAGAACATGTCAGCGCTATTCTCTGTGGTCTCTGTGTTACTTTTGAAGCCACGGGGGGGTGATGTGCACTGATCTCAGCTTCAATTCGACTTATTTGACAATTCAGTGGCAAATCTGCACTTCTGTATATCAAAAAGTCTCTGTTCTCCGTCTCAAAACAAACCACAGATAGAAACGGAGTCTGGAGGGCTTCAGAGGAAACAACAAAACACATCTCTGCTGTTTTCTTCTCTGCTTTACTTTGTCACATTCTTTTTGAAGCCTCTCTAACTTTATATTTTCTTTCTTTCTCTCCCTCTTGCTTTCTTTCATTCGTGACTGTGGAAGATTAGGTCCAAAAGGTTAATACGATCACATGGCTCCACATTGTGCTTTGTGCTACCAGGCAGTAGCACTCCACACTCGGCTTGTGACCGGGCTGGAGAGGGGGATTATTACAGTGATGCATGTTTGTCTACACACATACACGGGCGCCTCTCTCACTCTTTAACACACACACACAAAAACACACACCCAAAAACACACACACACACACAAACACACATTCATTAAAGTTTCACCCACTAAAATCTTTGTGAGGCTTAATTTCATGTTCGCTTGTAAACTTAGATCTGTAAAATAAAATGCAAGACTTCACTGTTTTATTGGGCCCCGTGGGAACAAACTTAAAAGTTCAACCGCATAATTCTGCATCGCCGCCATCGAGGACCCAAAGAAACACAACTCTCTTTCTAAGTAATGGGTTTCCCAACAGCACCCTAAGTGGTGGGGTTACATGCTATTTAATAAACCAAAATGATGATTGTGCCAGTAGAGCTGGTACGTAGCTGCTGGAGCTGGTTGATGTTTAGGGCTGGAAGGACGCTGTGCAGCGCTGCAAGGCCATAGGAGTTGCTGTCTGTATTTCACACTTGAGTGTTGGAATTTCAGACGTGCTCTCCATGAAAAGAGAGCGGTGGGGGTGAGTACCCAACACTCACCTCCGCTGCAGCGTGATCCACCGTCACCGAGACCCACCGCTGACAAACATTTTACATCTGGTCACTTCTGACACATTACATTGCATAACGCACAGTTTAAGGTGACACTCCATCTGTGATCTGGATGAAAAAAGGTTCTCTCATTGTATTAACAAGTGGACAAAACATTATATAATATGACAGTTGAACAATAATTGGCAAATGTATACTATATATTATGCAACCTTTTCATATTTCAGTCTGATTCATAACAAACGAGTTGATGATTGACAGGGACCAAGCAGTAAGGCAAGGAGGAAACCAGGGTTTTTCAAAAAATAAGGGTTTTTATTTACCCAAAAACAAAGCACAAACTTAACAACTAGGCCTATAAAAGAGGTCAACTGAATAGAATCATAAACAAACTAAACAGCAACAAAAAACCAGGTGTTAACTGAACAAAAATGACCCCCCAAATGAAACACAGAAGAACATAGTGGCTTGGCCAAACCAATTAACAGAACAGGGGAAACCAAAATGGAGGTTAACTAGAACTAATATACAGCACCAACTAACAGACTCAAACCCCCCCCCCCCCCCCCAACATGGCTGGAGATGGCCTGGCCCAACGATCA
Source organism: Eutrigla gurnardus (assembly GCF_963514095.1). Taxonomy (NCBI): domain Eukaryota; kingdom Metazoa; phylum Chordata; class Actinopteri; order Perciformes; family Triglidae; genus Eutrigla; species Eutrigla gurnardus. The sequence continues at coordinate 12,061,918 of NC_139917.1, forward strand.
GGTGACCGCATAAGTCTTTCCTCCGCCCCTGGCCATGCCTTTTGCCTCTCCTTGATAGATCCCAGCTAAAAAGTTAATACTGAAAATATATGGTATAAACTTTACAGTGTAAAATGTGTGCATGCCATTTAAACAGTGTAAAGTTAAAAGAAATAAAAAGAAACTATCAAATAAATGGTGGTGTGTGATGAATGAATTGTTTGGGGTGTGGTCTACAAAAAAACTTAATTAGTGAAACTAAAGTAGGTGAGTGTGATATTACCGTGTGGCCCTGGCCATCACAATGATCTACAGGAGGATCCTTCATTGTTTAACATTTAGCATTTTACCACCAGCTGCAGTAGGATTGACATGCCAATATGCACCATCTACAGGCAAGGAAACACATCACCTCTGTATTATTGAAACGTGCCACAGGGGTGGAAATTTAAAAGAAAATATCACATTTACTTCCATTACTGTATCAAAGTCAATTTGTGTGAACTTTGAGTACACAGGAACAGCAGAGGGGAGCCAAACCAGCAGCTACCACGGAGAAGAGGCTGCTGGTGTGACCGCAGCTGCAGGGCACAACAGCTGAAGACCGACCGCCCAGGCCAGGGTAAGTGGACAGTCACAAAGCACAACAACTACATAAGGATTATGGACTACGGTTAGAGTTTCACAGACTGATGAGTCCAACACTGTCTAGATGAGAAAACTGCCTCGCAATGTAGTTTTGCATATAAAAACTATGCATAATGCTTTAATACGTGCTTTTGTGGCTGCAGCCGCTGTGGATTTTAAGTCGTTTATACAGCTGCATCTCGTCTGCCTCGGTGATGTTTAATTCTGCTGTAGATTCTACAGGAATTGGCAGAATATTTAACCCGCCACAGTGTCACACACGTTGTTTATTTATGAATGATAATCAGTTGTATCCACTGGCTGCAAAGTGCCCTCTGTCGAAGTGGAATATATTGTCGGAGTGGACATTAGGGATCGGGCTGGTTCAGGTTATTCCACTCGTGAATATTTATTGCAATTTGTTTTTTAGCCTACATTTTAACTCACCTACTACTTTCTAAAATGTAATCAAAGTACATTTTTACACATGTTTTTTATACAATTGTACAAGTACAATACTCCTAATTGAGTATAATAATCTGTTACACTTTCCATCCATGTTGGTAACACGTAGCACTATAAAGAGCCCATTTTCACTTCCTAAGGGGAGCGTGATTCGAAATTTTAGGTAGGTCATTCCTACGTCTCATTTGTCTGCAATCGTACAATATGAGGCAACAGTGAAAGCTCACAGTGGATTGTGGGTAACTTCAGTTTCCAGAGTAGTGGAACGGTATTTAAAAATGTCAGCGGGGTCCCCGAGGAAGAGCTTGTTAAAACCTTGAGTGGGAGGGAGAGTTTGTAGAGGTTGAGGTCATTGCCAGAGGCCAGCAGGTGGTGCTATCAGCTTTAATAGGGCATAGATAATGAAGGCATGTCCATAATCTTACATAAATTGAGTATTTAAACATTTGAATAAAAAGGTTGCATAGTCACAAGAGAACTGTGCTTATGATTGATACAACAGGGAGATGTTTGCAATGATGTCATTCACTATAGAAGAAGAAGGAGATCCATCTCACATCATCATCATCATCTCTCTCTCTCTCTCTCTCTCTCTCTCTCTCTCTCTCCCTCTCTCTCTCTCTCCCGCTCTGTTCTATCTGTCTCTCTGTCTGTAGTTTCAGGAATTTTTTCAAAAGGATGTTCCCCAAATATCTAGGACATCTTTTTGGGTCACCATTAAAATGATCCTCCAAACTTATAAAACATGCAGAGAAGTTACCTTTTTTTGCATATATGGAGATCTGAGCCTTCCTGCCGAGCACAAACAACAACAACATCAACCAGTACCAACAACAGAAATAATGTATGCTCTCATTATTATTCCTATTTAGAGTTCTAATTTATTCGGCCTTAGTGGGGAACAGCAGTTTCAAAGGAAAAGCCCCATGAAGAGTGGCTTGTTGATAAGGCACGAAAGTTAAGTCAAATTATTCAGTCTTTCTCTGTTTTTCTCCCCCTCTCTCCTCTTCGCTCGACACATGAAAACACACTCTCCACATACACACATCACTCAACATCGCCTCTTCATGCGGTGACAATTCACAATTAATTAGAGAGAATCCACATTTCCTTGCTGGTTCTTTTTGCTAAGGCTCTATGATTTGCAGCTCAAAGCCGTGCAGCGAAGACAGAAGCCCCAAAACCTCCCCCGTCAGCTCCACATGCCGGGAACAGCCTTCATCGCTGAGCGATTGACAGCCGCGTATGAGCCGCCAAATAAAGCATCCCAGTCAGTCCCCCTCATAAAAGCACACACCAGAATAGAGCGGTTAAGTCATCAGCCGCTCTGCTTTCGTTCCCATCCGTGGTGTTGTTGTTTAGATGACATAATAATGATATGTTGGGGTTTTAGTGGAGACTGATCCTCACTGTTACATGTTGGAGTGTTTTTATTTGTGAACACTCGATGCGAGGCAGCCAGAGAGGGAGCACATTTATCCAACTGCTTTCACCCACTTCTCTCATACACTCCCACTTTTGTCTGCCGACATACAACTGTTTTCTTTATTTTTCTGTGATGTAAAAAAAGAAAACAATACCTCCCTGCACATTTGTGCTTCTCCTTGTGAAATGGAACACTTATATAAGGCACCATTGTGGATTACATAAATGTCTCAAAGTTATCAATATTTCATCCTCTGTGCGTTTGATGTGTTTGGTAATTGGATATTTATGTTATGGGCTCCTTCTCTCAAAACACCCCTTGCACTTTGGTATTTGTGTGTATGTATTTATAGTGCTCTCTATATATAGTCGCGTGTGTGTGTGTGTGTGTGTGTGTGTGTGTGTGTGTGTGTGTGTGTGTGTGTCGCCGTCTGTTTCGCTTTTGCAGTTTTCTTGGAAAGACAATGATGGCAGTCGTCTTAATAGTTGAGTCATTTAAGAAGAGAAATGCTCACTGTGGCTGCGTGTCTGTTTGTGAGGTGCTTCTTGCTGTTTGTGTGTGTTTGTGTGAAGATGGGACAGTGAAGCCATTATCTGCATTGACTTGTGCATTATGTCATTTCCTCCACACTGGGATGGTCAGGGGAGAAGAAAGCCGGGAGGGTTTTGTCTGTCTTGTTGTGTTGTTTCCCCGAGGGAAGACGGAGCTGGAGGTTCTTCTTTGATGAAAGGCAGAGAACAAGGCGTTGAAGAGGAGGAGGAGGAGAAGCACTAGTATGGGACTCCTTAGTGAGAACTTGAGTTGAATAAATATTTCACGTTTCTGACAGTTTATGTGACAAAAGAACCGTCTGTGTCTAGAAAGTATCTGACAAAGCATCCAAGGGCCGACCTGGGTATCGTAGCGCGGCGACTGAGTGGAATGACATCAAGGCAAGCGGAGGAAAGTGGGAGGAGGAGTCTGAGGAGATGGTGGGGAGATGGAGACCCAGCGGGGAGCACGCGGCTGCATCTCCGGGCGTAGTTTCCTTTTGTGACCGAGCGAGGGCGCTGTTGAGTTTTAATTCAGCGCTCCCAGAGGAGACGAAGGAGTAGCCTGCCAAGTCAAGAAAGAGAGAGAGAGAGAAAGAAGCTTTGAGATGGGAACAGAGAGGGGGAGGGATGGTGAAACAGTGAGACAGAGAGGAGGAGGGAGCGAAAAGAAGGAGCCTGGCTAGTACCTTCACAGTCCATTACATCACTCTTCTATATGAGAATTCTCCTCTCCGGCTTACGTCAGTGGGAAAGACTCCAATCACACCGTTGGAACAGGAGCAACACCTTCATCATGCTCTAACACAACAACAAATACAGTCCTCACAGCTCCTAACACCGCAGAAGACGTGCGACATTTAGACGCACATAACACACTCACGCAAGCCGGATGATGTGAAATATACTGTAACGTAGGGGAGAAGGCTGCAGAGAGGCAGATTGGCCCTCAGGTTGGTAAACATGAGAGCAAATGCAGCTCCTCATAGCTATTCTGGTGCTGGAGACAGCTTTACTGCTCATCAGACTAACAGCACCTCTGCCCCGCTGCTGATGTGCCTGCTTACCTGCCTGCCTCATCAGCAGTTCAGCAGAAAGTTGTCTCGGAGTGCACGAGAGAAAGGGAGAGGGGGAGAAAAGGAGGCGGCAGTAAGAGTGCACGAGGGCGTGAGTTAGTATGTGCGCATGACAATGTGCTGGCATGTAACAGGCAAATATGCATAATTCTGTGCCCAGGTCTGTTGGTACATGGATGTGGGTTGGAGAGCTGGGACTTACAGACCTCTCTCTTTCTCTGTGTGTATGTGTGTATGTGCATGTGTGTGTGTGTGTGTGGGCTAATGATCCCGAGCCCTCTTCCTCTGCCATGTGAAAGCAGCTCAGTGCCTGGAGGTCCCAGGTAACCTGTTTGTGTGATTTTGCTGCGGCTGCGGATATTCCGGTCTTATCATCAATCATTAGACTTTCTCGCTAGCTGTTTGAATCAGGTTTACCCTGCTGTGAACACATTTAGTGTACCAGGATCTGTGTGGGTGTGTGCGTGGGCTGGTGTGAGTGCGCGCGTGTGCGCATGTCCTGCTGCGAACGCAGATACAGCAACGCTCAGCACTGGACATCGCAGCAGGCAGCACCTGAGAGAGATTGAGAAAGGAACGTGTGTGCGTGTGTGTGTGTGTGTCTGTGTGTGTGTGTGTGTGTGTGTGTGTGTGTGTATGGTGAGAAAATGCTGCTCTATGAAAAGATGGAGAGTGTAGAAAGGAGACAGGAGGAGGGGGTGGGCATTGACATCAACGGGCACCAAACAGAGCTGTACAGTAATATCTGAGAGAAACTGGGTGCATCTTCTCAAAGACACATGTACACACACACTTATACAAACACACACACACACACACACACACACACACACACACACACATCCAGGTGCTGTGGCTGGTGTCTCCTTGTGATGAAACAGCTACTCCCAGGCAGAAATAGGTCAGAGACCTCAGGGCCTCTAGAGTCAGGAAGACTGGCCTCTCTGTATATCTGTCTATGTCTCTCTCTCACTGTCTCTCACTCACTCACACACACTCACACACACACACACACACACACACACACACACACACATTTTTGTGTGTTTTTACTGGAATATCAGAATCAGTTTTATTGGCCAAGTATTTGCCTGGTTTTTAGTTCCAGTTTCAGTTCCAAGAACAATTTTCATGAAGATAGAAATAGACATAAAGCAAAAATAAAAAGAAGGATAACAACACTGAACGAGGTTAGGCATGAACATCACTATTATGTACATATACGGTGAAAAATAGATGCGTATATAACTAGTCAGTAGAGTGCAGTGTGTCCTACTGCTGTGGGATTGAATCAATAACCCCCCCCCCCCCCCCGGCTGTGAAGACGCCAATGAGCTGTACGGTACCTTTTAACTCACTTACTTCTTAACAAACTCAACAGCAAGCGGCGATGTAAGCAGGCAAGCAGGTCAAAGTCGTTGTGCAAGATATTTCATACAATTTTTGCCAAGAACAAAAATAAACTCGGCCAGTTGTCTGCCTGCATAGCAGCGGCTGAGGTACAGCAGTGAGTGTATGGTAGCGCCGTTAGCGGTTAGCCTAACACTCTGTGCGCAGAGTGGCGGCTGGGGGTCGGTGACGCACTCAGCTGTGTCATCGCTAGTGGCCCTTAACAGCAATTAAGCGAATGAGGTCTTTGGTAAAATAAAACAGGCAATTAAAGGTGTTTGGAGAGTCACTGCAACCATGAGAGGTTAAGCATGCAGCCACACACACACACACACACACACACACACACACACACACACATATTATATTACACATTTAATAACATGATATGTTGTGGGGTCAGCCTAGGCGTGGTCGAATCACAGTTCCTCCTGTCCACATGTCGATGTGTGGACCCTGAATCGCCCCCGATGGTCACCACCTTGCATGTGGTCCATGAATGTGCCGATAGCAGGCAAATTGTGATTTTACTTTATTTAAATGTGTTTGCATTAAAGCATTTGATTAGACAAGTCACCACCAACACTATGTAAACTGTCATTTGCATGCAAGTGTTTTTATTGGATGACAAACAAAACTATAATTTACATGCAAACGCAGCAGTTGGACAAGTACAGATGATCCACAGTGTCTATGACTTAAGGACCACAATTTATGGCTGACAGCCCACAGCAGGGTTGCATCGCCATGGAAATGAAAAGAAAAGAAAAGCTCACGACAAATGATACATAATAAAAGTAAATCCAATCATTCCGTTTCAAGAAAGAAATACAATTTACAGAGGAGAACAACTGAGAAGAAGAAAAATCACTGTGACTTTAATTATATTTCATCTAAATATACTTACAAAGTGTAGAATTATAATTATGATAATGGCTTAAAACACCTTCTATTAAATTCCCATTACAATGACACTGATACTGAATAATAAGTAATAATAATAATAAGTGTAAAATAAAAAAAGGTCTAAAATAATAACCATCACCTGGTTCAGGGGCCGTTGACAGTAAACGTGACCCGTTGAAATGTCCCCGGGCAAGAAAGACCACGGATGACCTCTGACCTCTTCCTGGAGGGAGTGAAAGAGAAATGAGAGCTTCCCTACACGTTAGAGAAGTAGCCTAAATACAAGTAAAGCCTGCAGGAGGCCAAGAAAGACATTTTAGTCATACGTGCCAGATCCGTTTCATAAAGTGCAGCAGTTGATGAGGTCAATATAATATATAATAATATGTGTTGAGAAGTAAAAATGTGACTGAGACATAACCTGTTTGGCAGATATACAGTATGTAGTACATACTGTATCTTCTATGATGGTTATGATTATGTTTGATTTTTTTTATATAATAATTGTCAGATTATTTTAATGTCTTTGTTTTTCTCTCAGTGAGTAAACTGTATGGTTTTGTTAATTATGTATTTCCCCCCTAAATTAAATTTGATCACATTCATTCCATTTCTGTTCTGGTTCGGGGGGATTGGTAGTAAAGAAAATGAATTTTCGATGTTTTTGAAACAGAAATGATGATTATTTTTTTCTGCAAAATATATTATATATTTAATTTTTTTCCCCAATTTAAAATACACCCTCAACTAACGACTGCTTGAATTCCTGCTAGCAAGCACTACAAGCACTTCCTGACAGCGAGACCCTCACACTGGTTGTACTCTGATTTTTTTTCCTCATCGCATAAACAAAAATATGTGAATTGATAACTTTTCACACATTATATTGTGGTGTTTTCGTGACATCTAGGCCAAGTGAGTCAGCAACCATGAGATGATGAATTTGTAATGAAATGTGTTGTTTACTTGCACAGACAAACAGGCACATCCACACATAAGCTGTCTCTCTCCAGGTCTTGTCTCAGTATCTGGAAGTGGGATTAACAGTTATGGCCGAGGTATGGGAACGAGGCTTACCTGCAAGTGGGAGCCTCAGTCCCTCCGCAGAAGAGAGGGAGATTAGCCCCGTACATAAACACACTGGGATTACTCACTACCAGGGATTAATGGATGCATGGATACACTGTTGGGTTCTGTATATGTACGCATTGATGTGTGCTCTGAAATCGGGGCGTCCTCCCTCCATGTTCATGCATCTTAAAGATTACTTGCAGTGAGATTACCTCCACAGAGAGTTGAGGCACTTTCAAACACAGAGACCAATGTGGAGGGGGGGGGATTAGTCAGCAAATCCGAGTCGACACATGACAAACTGTTGAGAGATGCCTCCCTCCATTTCAAATTTGAATCCTGCCACGTTGTTTACTTCTAAGTTGCGCCGGCGTCCGTCAGTTGGTCGCTATTTGTTTGTCAGAATCAATATTAGTATTTTATTTTGTATTCTGTTTACTTGCGAGTTCTGCCCAGTCAGTGAGTCGGTAGCTATTTCTTTTGTCTAAAATCAATATTTTTGTTACATCCTCACCTGTTAAGCAAAGCAGCTGACTTGCGGGGAGGAGATGTTATGCAACTTGGCACGGAGCCCGTCAACATGAACAGACAAAAGACATGTTTGTATGTTTTTGTGTGTGTGTGTGTGTGTGTGTGTAGGTGTGTGTGTGTGTGTGTGTGTGTGTGCCTGCGTGCACACACATGGCTAAGGTTTGCTCTCATTTTTGCAGGAGACAAATCAGGGAAGGGCAGTGATTCGGTGTGCCTCATTTGAAGTACAACTCGGATATGTAATTGGTCTCCTGACACATGCAATCGCACACACTCACACACACGCACACACACACACACTTGCTCACATGCATGCTCTCTCACTTGTGTGCTCTCTCACTCGCTCAGTCTCTGTTTTCCATGCCTTTGAACCCATCAGAATGCATTAGCTGGAGAACAAAGACTGTGTACTTTGGATGATGTTGATTAGTCAATTACACAACAGGGAGTGTGATAAGAAGACTCCGGTGGATCTCATGAATATAATGCCTCGTTATGTCTTCCAGCAGCTCTTTATTTTTGAGAGGGTTCCCCCCGTGTTTTGACAGACCATATACAACGCTCAATCTGAGAACCATACAGGTTGTCAATCGCCATTTGGGAACTTCTGAGGGATTCTTAAATCATATGATGCACTACTTGGAATCACTCATGAAGTATTAACATTCATCATACTGAAGCGTTGCGAGTACTTGGGAGTACTTGTTGTGGGTTATGCAGGACATTTTTCCACGATGTAAAAATGAAAATCTTAACGAGATTCCGCCACAATTACACAGCAGCATAAAAGATTACGTGCTGGAATTTCCTCTGATAACGGGAGAAGAAAGGAAACGGTTTCCCTTCCCCAAGTCGTGGTTCAGACGCAGCAACCAAATACAATCCTTCTATAAAATACAATATGAGCTTGTCTCTCCCTTAAATCTACTTCTGGTCCCTGGATACATATGTCTTGACTATCTGTCAAATATTAGGTCAGGCATTTCAGAGGAGCCTTCTTCTCATTCGTTATTCTCCAGCTTACTGAGGGAGACATGAAGGAGCGTCTTCTCCCGGCTTCAGGTTTCAAAGACGCGTTACAGCTACGCACTGGAAACAAAGCATATGTTTTCATCTCGACTTTTAAGAGAACCTACTTGCTATTTATATCCCATCAGCGGCAGAGGAGAGATGACAGCTTCTTCTCTTCCGATGCTCTCACTCTCTCTCTAAAATTTCTCTGATAAAAAGAATTAAGCAATCAGTCAGTTTTCTCTCCTCCCTATAGCACTCACTGTTACGCAGCATTGGTACTACTGTGTGTGTGTGTGTGTGTGTGTGTGTGTGTGTGTGTGTGTGTGTGTGTCCCTGATGCCTCACCTACGCATAAAATGTACCGAGCCCGTTAGCTGTCATCTTTGGATGACAGCTTCAGCGATTCAAAGACATATTGTGCTTGTAAAGTGTTGAAATACACATCTCCATATTTGACATACCATTTTGAATGAAATAATATCTTTTCAAACAAAACGAGTGCCTTCCGGAGACGCTAGGTGTGAAGATGAAAGGTAATTCTGCCGTTGTGCTCGGGAGGGTGGGGAAGCACGGAGGCACAAAGGAGCGGCGGGGAAGTGAGCAAAAGGAGAGAAACACGCGGTCTGACAGGTGGCACACTTTCTCTGCCATGTTTCTCCCCGAAACCGATAATAAGACACCTCACAAATTATGCAAAATAGAAGAAAAATCATTTAACGTTGTTCATACCTTGTTCTCATCTGCTCGACGTGCTGAACTGCAATGTGTAACGTGACTTCATCTGAAGAGACGCTGCTGGTCGAAGGTTTCAACATACTTCCTTTAAATATACTTTATGTAAAAAAAAAAAAAAACACTAAAAGGTGAAGATTAAACAGCACAATCTCTATATTAACATTTTCAAAAAAGACGAGTGCTCTTGACCAAAGAAACACACAGTCACCTGTATCATTGGGGGTGTTGAGGCATTGGGAGATCTACAGGTAAATCAACCTAGTTCAGTGGAACAATCAACAATACAAAACAAAACAACATGTGAATTACATGGACACATTTTTCACACAAAGAAAAATTCTCTATAAGCAAACACATAAGTCAACACTGAAGTCGACAGTATAACATTGCTGGTTGATGTGATGGGTTTTCAGTGTTGTGAGTTCCTGGGACCCACAGGTGGTCATTTGAGTGGGTCCGCAGTTAAGTTTGATAACTGAAACTTCTTCTGTCACAGCTGCCCCCGTTAAACCGTGCAGTAACATGAGCCGGCCAGTGCAACATACATTATATTGTAGTAGACTTTGCATCCATACATCCATCCTAAATGAGCACTTTAGATACATTGACTGATACATTGATCAACATTTGATCGTACTAATTTAAATGAATATGGTTCTTATTCATATTTATCATATAGAACTGTTCTCTTTATTTGATTTTGCAATTATTGTGCAATGCTTCTTCTTAATCATTCCGAAGAGATTTGAATGAATGGCACTTCTTCGACAAATCTAAATCACCCTTGAGGCCAGACAGTTCATTTTGGCTTGAGAATCCAACAACATTCCATCTTAGAGGGCCATGTGAGGTTAATAAGCTTTGATTCTTTGAGCAACTGTTTGTATCTCTCCCTGACATTGAGATGACATGGCCTCCTCCTTCAACATTCAAGGGCTTACGTCTCCCTAAGATGGAATTGTTTAAGCCACAATTCAAATGTTGGACTGCCCTCTGTAATATTAAATTAACAAAAATGAACTGACTGGCCTCAAGGGTGATTTAGATTGACCCAAGTACCAACAGTTTATTTGTCAACTGAAGGACTGATTAAGATTAAGCATCACACTATCATTGCAATATTCAATAAACTGCATGCTAATCTATCTATCTATCTATCTATCTATCTATCTATCTATCTATCTATCTATCTATCTATCTATCTATCTATCTATCTATCTATCTATATACAGTATATATATATATATTGACACAGGAAGGTCCATAAAAACAACACAGTCCGTATAAAAAAAACATACAAAACATTTAAGAAGGAAGCAAGTTTTTAAAAGTTTAAAGTTTTTAAAGTTTTTAAAACACGCTCGGGTCCAATGTTTCCAGAAGCAGAATGAGTACCTTGTGTCACTCTGTGAAACATCAGATAGAGACACAATAATCATGTTTTTAAACCCAGTCAATCTGCATGTGAATCTTTACATAACATTTCTGACAACAGCATTAAAAGTGGGCACATTGTTTGTCACGAACATTTCACCTGCACTACTCCAGCTGGGAATTTTAAGCAAAATTCTCAGAGCATCATTATATACCACTTTTCACATTATAATCACACCATAGGTGGGCAGTATACAGTGGAGTGCAGTATGTTTTGAAGGGCGATATTTTAACATCAGTAGTCCACAGTGTGGAATTTGCGTGCCAGCATGTTTGCCTGGCTATACAGTTTACCACACTGATGCTGCACATCATCATCGTCATCATCATCATCACAGACGTCATCTCTTATCACATGTTATATCTGGGATATGTAACCTTCTTTACTACCACTAGTGGTGGAAATTTTGATCGTATTCTAGTCCTGCTCAATGTGTTAAGTGTCCTGAGATGACTTCTGTTGTGATATCACACTATAAATAAAATTGAATTGAATTGAATTGAATTGAATAGTGGTTTACCTGCCAGTGAGAAAGAAGGGAAGACAGGCTTCATATCCTCCTTGGTTCTAGCAATCAGTACTCTTCGTTGAGTTAAATTTAATGTCATACAATATGCCATATTGAGAGCATATTCTAAGAAGCCGCTGTAGGCCAGCACTGGAGGGAGACAGTACCACCAAATCATCAGCATAAAGCATATGATTGATAAGGCTATCCCCCACCAAACAGCCAGGTCTACACTCCTTTAGCTCTTTGGATAAGTCATCCATGTACAGATTGAATAGTAGTGGAGACAGAATTCCCCCTGCCGCACTCCATTGGAGACATAGAAGGTGAACATACTCATCCCCCACCTAACTTGCATAGTTTGGTGAAAGTACCAGAACTGCAGTATCCCAGATGCCCAATGGCTCAAATTCAAACAAATAATGATATTTCTTCTAAAATTACCCTCTCACGCTCCACAAGACAAGGCTGCGGTCTCTCGCCTTTGCTATTCGCGCTGGCAATAGAACCATTAGCGACAACAATAAGATCCCACCCATTAATTAAAGGTAAACAGATGGGGGGCACCACCCACAAAATTTCGTTATATGCGGACGATATCCTAATTTATTTAACAGAACCGGAATCGTCAATACCCACATTATTAGAAACATTAACCGGATTCGGTGTTATCTCTGGATATAAGATAAATCTCAGTAAGAGCGTTGTTATGCCACTTAACACAGCGGGGTCTCAAATATCGAGACATAACATACCCTTTCAATGGTGCTCTGAGAAATTAACATATCTGGGCCTTCAGATCCCCAATGTATGCTCAAAGGCTTTCTCTCTAAACTATTTACCTTTATTAAAAAAAACTGAAGCGGAGCTTAACAGGTGGATGAACCTTCCTCTGTCTTTGATGGGTCGAATCAGCTGTATCAAAATGACTATCCTACCGAAATTTCTCTTTCTGTTTCAGATGCTACCCACTGCAATACCTAAATACTTCTTTAAACAGCTACACTCAGCTATATCTAGATTTATATGGAAGGGCAAAATTCCCAGAATAAAGTTAAAAATCCTTCAGGGAACATCTCAGGAAGGTGGAATGAAACTCCCTAACTTTGAAACGTATTACTGGGCAGCACAATGCCGGGCGGTCTGGGTATGGAAAGCAAATTTACAACAACCCCCCTCTTGGGTACAGATGGAACAGCATGATATTAATTCTTTCTGTCTAGCATCGATCCCATATGTTCCTTCACTCAAACAACTTTGTACGCTGACAACAAACCCATTCATAAAACACACCTACAAAATGTGGTCTGATTTACGTAAAAAGACCCAAAGTAGCCAACCCTTATATGACCTTACTCCCTTCCATGCGAATCCGTTTCTACCAAAGGTCCTAAGAGATGGCATCACCCAGGCGTGGTTCACAAAGGGAATTAGGACATTTGGGGACTTGTACAAAAATGGGGTCCTAGAGTCATTTGAAAATCTTACAGCCAGGTACAGCCTTGATAAAAAGCACTTCTTTAAATTTTTGCAACTCAAGCATTACATTCGAACAGAACAGGGGGGCAGACTTCTACCAGTTAAAAAACAACCCTTAGATAATATATTGAGCAGCAAAAAGGAGCTCAAGGGGTTTATATCTCACATGTATGCTGGTATTAACAGTCTGTTCGAAAAAGAGGGACTTAAGGTTAGGGAAAAATGGGAGGCTGACCTGTCTCATAACTTTGAAGATGCTGATTGGACTGAGTTATGTGAAAAGGCCCAGCGCTTTTCCCATAATAGTAAACACATATTAACCCAATATAATCTAATACATAGAGTCTATTTCTCCCCCGAAAGACTACACAAGATAAATCAGACAATCTCTCAATACTGTCCAAGATGCAAATCCGAAGTTGGCTCTCTTCTTCATATGTTCTGGTCTTGTTCACAATTATTCAACTACTGGGAAACAATACTTAGAACCATATCCAAGACAACTAAAATAAATATTCCATCTGAACCAAGGTTAATTTTATTAGGGGACACATCGATGCTGCCTGTAAGGGGAAACAAAATCAGATTCATAAGAATAGCTTTGACAACAGCTAATAAATGCATAGCTCTTAAATGGAAGGATGAGCACCCGCCCCCACCCTCACTCTGGCTTAGTGAACTGACCTCTTGTATCCCCAACGAAAAAATAATGTATAATCTAAAACAAAGGCCAGATAAATTTGAAGGAGTATGGGGTGGTCTAATGGAGCATCTGAACACAGCAGACATAGCTGATTGAAGAGTCACGCCAAAGATAGACGTAGTTGCCGACTAGAGAAATCTAACCATCTATATTTTGTTTAACTTCTCCTTTTACTAATCAATGTATTTAAACTATGTACTTTTCTCCATTTGTTCTATCTCATTATTAATCTATTTATTACTACTTGTTGTCATTATCACTATTTTTATTTATTTATTTATTTTTATTTACTCTATATATTTTTTTATTTTTATTTTTTGTACCTATTCTATGTCTTGATCCTACTGTATTATAATTTGTATTAACTGTAAGTACATTTTTGATATACAGTATACCAGTAATGGGAAACGGGGGGAGGGAACGGGAGGGGGGTTCGGGTTGAAAAAAATATGTTCACAATAAGTCACTGAAACACTTGTCTTGAATATGGAAAAATTCAATAAACAGAATGTTCAAAAAAAAGAACTGCAGTATCCTGATTAGGTAAGAGGGGAAACCTCGGTCATGCAGTTCAACAAACAGTTTCCCATGATTGATACAGTCAAAAGCTTTTGACGCATCCAGGAGACACATGAAGACTGTGCTATTGCGTGATCTGTACCTCTGTACAATTTCTTTCATACACATACGCATAAATGTAACTTACAATTATGAATGTTATTACAGTTGTGGGATATTCAGTCACAATTTTAGAATGTTTAAGTATAGTTCTAGAATTTTAAATTACAGTTCTAGAATATTAAGTTATTTTAAAATGTTAAATTGGAGTTCCAGAATGTTTCTAATGTTAAATTGCAATTCTTTAATTTTAAATTACAGTTCTAGAATTTTCTAATCCGACCGGCGGCCCTTTAATGCAATGTCCTCCATATTTCCCTCTGCCCCTTTCACTCTCTCTCTCTCTTTATAAAAGGCAAAAATGACCCAAAATAATAACATACTTTCTGTATGGTAACGTATTTCTGAGTAAAAACAGGATAGACAGGCGGAACATAACATTGGGAGGAATCATAAGACTTGTTTACGACCAAAACATTTGATTTCGATAGAAAAATTAAACAAAATGTATTTTATATTGAGTTTTTTTTGGCATATAGTGTTAAATAGGTCCACAATATAACCAGGGATGTGATCTAAAAGGTTAAAAGGGCACTTTTATTTTCAGTTGGACTTGTATTATGATTCTAGAATGTTAATTTAATGTTAACTACAATGTTATAAACAATAAACTCCACAAAATATAACAGCCTTGTCGCTAATCATTGACATATTCCAGACTGTGATAATTTCGCCCTAGCATTAAGTAAATGGAAACTAATTATTGTTTCACCCTTTTTTCATTTAAACAAAACATGGCACTTAAAATTCAGAAAACAAATTAATAATTTGGTAGAGATCATGAGGCCTGTTTTAAAAAAAATTGCTGCTCTGCGAAAGTGGAACATCTAGTCATATCTAGTATTTTTATGGCAGCTGTATGTATTAGGGGATTACCTCTAAGGTTGCATGAGGGAGCTCCCACAACGCAGCCACAAAAGTTATATCATAAAATCAAGAGAGAAATCAATTTAGATCAGACTGGATGAACATTCTTCTTGCTCACTCGCCTCTCATGGCTTCGGTACTTTTATTTCTTTCTGTGATTTCAACGTGGATTTGTTGTTCATAAAGTAGCATTATCGGTGAAAAATAGGGTGCGTCACCTGGTTGATTTGATCGTGAGTTTACTCCTTTTGGCTTTTAAGAAGTCAAAGACACAGGAAGCATTTTTCATGTGACATCACGTTAAACGCGATAAGAAACATACATCACATTCTATAATGTCATATAATGTCATTTCAATTCAAAAGATTATTCAACTTCGATTGCTTTGTCAGTTATATCCCCAACATTAATAAGCATTGATCAAAGTTGAACTAGACACGGACAGAAAAGGCAAATGTAGAAAATCCAATATGGAAAGATATCACCTCTGAAATATCTCTATAATATTGAGAACAATTACAGCGGATAATAATAATTTTCTGGCCATTAAGTGTTACACATCCTCATCTAATGGGATTCATCTAATTACGCTGTTTTCTGGTTGTTGTCTCGCCTCTGGGATCCCTGACTGTTGAGTTCTCTTGCTCTACCTCGCCTCCAGGAGCCCTGCAAATCTGGAGATCACAGAACCTGAGGAACATTTTAATGGCTGCTGAAATGAGCATCTCTTCAGGCAACAGCCTAACTTTCTCCCACTCAGAAACTTTCCCGGAGCATTACGTGCGACCCATCATTGCCTACCATCTTTCCTTCATGCTTACATTTTGTGACTGATAGTAAGTGGAGCAGAGAGGGGAGTTATTTCCATCCCAACTGCTTCGGAGACCATCTATAGCTTAATTGCCTTCAGGGGTTTTGTAATGTTTTATATTTTGCATGAAGCCTTCAGCACATAGGCTGTTCTTCGCAATATTCATTAGCATCAGATATACAGGAGCTTCCAGAGCATTATCTGTCTAGACTGAAACCTACCGGTGTATTTCTGGTCAATGTTCAGGTTAATGTTTGCTGAGCTTGTATGGTCGACTACTTGAAAATTAAACGGTTGTTGGGGGCATGCTGACATGTCACTGAAGCACACGATGCCTCGATTTGATTATGTCCACCAGCAGGCACAGTAGACCTTTTGACATGCCCATGTGTCATTAATAACATTAAGCGGAGCCATCATTAAAGTTAAACACCTGTGCTTTGCCGTCTGTGACAAGTCGGGAATGCACAAATTGAGGAGTTCTGTCATGAAACTAGCAAGTCATAATTATTATAAGTAGTAGTAAGTAGTATTTGCTTACCTGCCTTGACTCGCATATGACCTTAAGTGACATCCCATTCTTAATCCATAGGGTTTAATATGACGTCGGCCCACCCTTTACTGCTATAAGAGCTTCAACTCTACTGGAAGGCTTTCCACAAGGTTTAGGAGTGTGTTTATGGGAATTTTTGACCGTTCTTCCAGAAGCGTATTTGTGAGGTCACACACTGATGTTGGACGGGAAGGCCTGGCTCTCAGTCTCCAGGTTGAGGTCAGGACTCTGTGCAGGCCAGTCAAGTTCATCCACACCAAACTCTCTCCTCCATGTCTTTCTGGACCTTGCTTTGTGCACTGGTGCACAGTCATGTTGGAACAGGAAGGGGCCATCCCAAACTGTTCCACAAAGTTGGGAGCATGGAATTGTCCAACATCTCTTGGTATGCTGAAGCATTCAGAGTTCCTTTCACTGGAACTAAGGGGCCAAGCCCAGCTCCTGAAAAACAACCCCACACCATAATCCCCCTCCACCAAACTTTACAAGTACCGTTGTCCTGGCAACCGCCAAACCCAGACTCGTCCATCAGATTGCCAGATGGAGAAGCGTGATTCGTCACTCATTCCATGAAGCTCTCTATGCTGTTCTTGAGGTAATCTGAAGGCCACATGAAGTTTGGAGGTCTGTACTGATTGACTCTGCAGAAAGTTGGTGACCTCTGTGCACTATGTGCCTCAGCATCCGCTGACCTCGCTCCGTCATTTTACGAGGTCTACCACTTCTTGGCTGAGTTGCTGTCGTTCCCAATCGCTTCCACTTTGTTATAATCCCACTGACAGTTGACTGTGGAATATTTAGGAGGACATTTCATTGCTTTTATACACCTGTGGCCATGGAAGTGATTGGAACACCTGATTTCAATTATTTGGTTGGGTGAGTGAATACTAGTAGTAGTAGTGATTGTAACTATGATATAAAGTGTAACGGATGTTCAGTCAAATAACCCTGCAGACAATTTAATGACAACATAGAAAGATGAACACATTGATGAGGAGTTGATTTAAAAGAAGTGTATCTCTTCCTAGGCACAGATTATTAGTGGCATCTGGAGAAAAATATACTTGTGAACAATCCTGACATGATGAAAATAATAATAATAATCATGAAAATAGTGAAACTTGCTGCCTGAGTCTTGCTGCCTACAAGAGAAAGACTTTCTCATTCTTCCCACTCAGCATGTGTGTCATTTCCCCATCTTGGCAACTAAACAAAACATTCTCAGTCCGCATGCAATATTTTTCTTATTTTTAAATGTATTAGTCATGCTTATATCATGAAATGGTGATTGGTGACAACTGTGTTTCATTTTTACCATACCAGTGTTCCTACATGTCATTGTCCACCCGCAACATCGCCCACCTAGCTTACATAAACCTTGATGTTGTTTTGTCCATATTCAATATACGTTACAGAATGTACCTGAAAATGTGTGTCAAGGTTAGTTAAAACTCACCTCGTTGTTAAAACCCTCCTTCTAGCTGAAATTTGAGTTTGAAATTTAGTTCTTGTCAGAAACTATTTTCCAGGCGTAATAACATGCAGATTGACAGCTCAGAGGGCGGAACCAGAAGTATAAAGAAGGTCAACGAGCTGAAAGTTGCTCCTTGGGCTTGTGTAAATTTAATGCTCGTACTGATACGACTCAACAGTCACCATAAATTAATCATTTTCAGTTTCTCCCAGTACGTATTCCTCATATTCATACTGGGACATGTTGGGAAGTTCTTCTTTGGCCAGTATCTTCTTCTCTACATTGAATCGTGGATCGTAAACCAACGTTGAGCGGTATCTCAAACTAGCTTCAAAGTCCAATGAGAGCCAGTCAGAGAACATTTGGCCAATGGGATGCAGCCAAGGGAACATGTGCCGAGAGAGTGTGCTTGTTATTGAGGTTGGTGTACTCCGAAATGAGACTCTCTTGAACTTGATATTACCGGCTAGCTCCACCCGGACCACTTATGTAAACTGGAAGCAGCCGGACATTAACAACAATTGCACCCAGAACCTGCTTCTAGCTTCGGAAGCAGAGGTGATTTGATATCAATGCCCACAATTTAATGGCTTCTATTAGAGTAATACAGTCATTTTAGATAAAATAAATAATGCTGTGATCTTCACAAGGTTGAGTTACTTCAACCCAGAGATTTAAATGTTTCGTAAGGTGTTTTATACATACTGTTTCAACATGAATGGCGGTGAGCAGTGGTTAAAACAGGGAGGCTGAGCTCTACTAAAGTATACACTGCAGACACTGATGCACACAGGATGTGTTGAAGACAGGAGAAATCTCTGCTAATGGAGAGAAGTCAGAATTAGAGTGGTATGGTCCTTTAAACCTCATATATATATATATATATATATTGAGTGCTTTTAGTTCATAAAATCTTTCTTAAAGGTTTGTCACACAAGTGTGCACACTTTGATCCAACATTTCCATACTTCCAATTCAGTCAGCCCGTTTCCCATGGTCATATTATATTTTTTTCATAAACACTATAGAAACATATTTAGCCTGTTCTTGGTAAGCACACGTCACATTATTAAATATAATAACTTTTGAGAAGTGCTATTATTAATTGAGGAAGGCCTGCTACTTATCTGAACAATTCAATATTATATTAAAGACCAAAACATCAATTCAATTTGCAAATTATATTTATAATAAAAGAACATTTCTCCCAAGCATATTCATTCTCTCACTGTCTTTCTGCTACTGAAGTGTAATGAAATGGCAATTTGCTGTTGGCAGAGTGAGATCATTGAACTAGTTCAGGATTTAATGGCAATTGGATAGATGCCACAACTCAAAAGAACCCTTTTGTCTATTCATAGTGCGGAAGGTAAACTTCATTTTGAAATCCGTCAATAGCTAAAAAATGGTTATTGAACAGCTCAAGGCTGTACATGTGTTTGACACGATGATTAGTCTTGCTTGTTGTAAAGCTCAATATGATGTGATCAGGCACGCTGTCATCAAGATCTGATTCGGTTTTCTCAAATCAGATCTTTAAGAAAGACTACGTGCTAATGATCAGATTGGATTTGTGTCAGGACATCGCTGACCTATCTGCATGGTTTACAGTAGTAAAGACGTAGACGTCAGTAACTACGTAGCTACACTTGTGAGGCGGCTTTCCAACCCAGAAGTGTTCGCCCTCCAAACTACTACATTTTCAAATTGCGGCACAGGCTGGTATATACTGCAGTGCTAGTGGCGGAAAGTGAAAGCGGAGTGAAAGTGCCAGCATACAAGTCACGATAGCATCTGCTGTCCTCCGTAGCACTCTGCTTGGTGATTCAATGATGGCTGAACGTTCTGTTTGGCCTCAGAGAAGCATGGAATCCTTCATCATATAGTAACACTGGAAAAATAAAGAAGTCAGACATTGGCTTTTTACACATCAGCAGGGATATGAGATGATTTATGTGTCACTCCGCTAATTTCAGTCACGGACTAAAGTCCTGTTAGCACACGGTCAGACCAGGGGACCTCATGTGGTTTAGAAATCTCCCCTCCACACACACACACACACACACACACACACACACAGATCTGTGTTTTGTGTGATGTATTCACACGGGAAAAGCAGTATTTTACTCAAATTTACTGACATTATTCCCCAGGTATGATGTCGAGCGTCTGACAGATGACATCTGTCTATATTAAAATGATTATATATCACAAATATTTGACTATAGAATACTTATATTTCATATTATAATATAATTACACTCAACAAAAATATAAACGCAACACTTTTGTTTTTGCTCCCATTTTTCATGAGATGGACTTAAAGATCTAAAATTCATTCCAGATACACAATATTACCATTTCTCTCAAACATTGTTCACAAATCTGTCTAAATGTGTGATAGTGAGCACTTCTGCTTTGCTGAGATAATCCATCCCACCTCACAGGTGTGCCACATCAAGATGCTGATCTGACATCATGATTAGTGCACAGGTGTACCTTATACTGCCCACAATAAAAGGCCACTCTGAAATGTGCAGTTTTGTCTCACAGCAAAATGCCACAGATGCCACAAGCATTGAGGGAGCGTGCAATTGGCATGCTGACAGCAGGAATGTCAACCAGATCTGTTGCTCGTGCATTGAATGTTCATTTCTCCACCATAAGCCGTCTCCAAAGGCGTTTCAGAGAAAATGGCAGTACATCCAACCGGCCTCACAACCGCAGACCACGTGTAACCACACCAGCCCAGGACCTCCACATCCAGCAGGTTCACCTCCAAGATCGTCTGAGACCAGCCACTCAGACAGCTGCTGAAACAATTGGTTTGCATAACCAAACAATTTCTGCACAAACTGTCAGAAACCGTCTCAGGGAAGCTCAACTGCATGCTCGTCGTCCTCATCGGGGTCTTGACCTGACTCCAGCTCGTCGCCGTAACAGACTTGAGTGGGCAAATGCTCACATTCGATGGCGTCTGGCACGTTGGAGAGGTGTTCTCTTCACGGATGAATCTCGGTTTACATTGTTCAGGGCAGATGGCAGACAGCGTGTGTGGCGTCGTGTGGGTGAGCGCTTTGCTGATGTCAATGTTGTGGATCGAGTGGCCCATGGTGGTGGTGGGGTTATGGTATGGGCAGGCATCTGTTATGGACGAAGAACACAGGTGCATTTTATTGATGGCATTTTGAATGCACAGAGATACCGTGATGAGATCCTGAGGCCCATTGTTGTGCCATACATCCATGAACATCACCTCATGTTTCAGCAAGATAATGCACGGCCCCATGTTGCAAGGATCTGTACACAATTCTTGGAAGCTGAAAATGTCCCAGTTCTTGCATGGCCAGCATACTCACCGGACATGTCACCCATTGAGCATGTTTGGGATGTGCTTGACCGGCGTATACGACAGCGTGTACCAGTTCCCACTAATATCCAGCAACTTCGCACAGCCATTGAAGAGGAGTGGACCAACATTCCACAGGCCACAATTGACAATCTGATAAACTCTATGCGAAGAAGATGTGTTGCACTGCATGAGGCAAATGGTGGTCACACCAGATACTGACTGGTTCTGAGTCCCCAGACCCCCAATAAAGCAAAAAACTGCACATTTCAGGGTGGCCTTTTATTGTGGACAGTCTAAGGCACACCTGTGCACTAATCATGATGTCAGATCAGCATCTTGATGTGGCACACCTGTGAGGTGGGATGGATTATCTCAGCAAAGCAGAAGTGCTCACTATCACACATTTAGACTGATTTGTGAACAATGTTTGAGAGAAATGGTAATATTGTGTATCTGGAATGAATTTTAGATCTTTAAGTCCATCTCATGAAAAATGGGAGCAAAAACAAAAGTGTTGCGTTTATATTTTTGTTGAGTGTATATAGGCCTTCTTTGATTATGTTTGGAACTTCATTCATATGTTTGGAACTTTCTCCCTCTCTTTCACTCATACAGACATCCAAAGCTTCATTCAAAAAACTCAATCAAAGCTTCGGATGGGGGGGGGGGGGGGGGGGGGGGGGGGAACCTGACATGCAATACAGCCCTCGTTTCCATATTATGTAGCTTGATGAGCATCCTGAATTTGCAACCAAAATGCTGTCAAAACAATAATTTATAATTGCCAAAGCATCCTCCATGATTCTCAACGGGGAACAAGACAGAACAAGAGTCACACAGAAAAATAAAACATTGCAAGAATTCAATTCACACAGGGCTAATATTATCACATGGCCTCTACTTTTCATGAATTATAACAGGAAATTTGCAGATGAAATTTTTCTTGACAAATTAAGGATGTGGCAGATTCACTGGAGATCACAGATCACAATTATAATAAATAAACTTCTGTTTGTAGCTCTTAATCAAGCTCATTTCCCTCATACCCTCTGAGAAATAAAGGCACTAATTAGAACCATATAGGGTTCTTATGCTTGTCCTCATAGGAGGACCCTTTTTGGTTCCCGCTAGAACCTTTAATAAAGGTTTCACCTGGAACCCTTTCAGAGGGTTAAACCTAGAGCCATCTGTAATTGTTCCACCCGTCTATGCAGATTCAAACCAGAACCTTTTAAGGGTGCTATCAAGAGCTAACCCAGAGAACTCTTTTATATTCCAAGGATTTAATCTAAAACCCTTTTATATTTCTAGGGTTATACCAAGAACCCACCCTTGGAGTTCCACTCACAGTTTTTGTGCATGGCTATTTTGAGGACTACTCATAGGATCATAAATACCCTTACCCTGGTTTTATTCAACGTGTGAGCCTGCGTTCATGATAACATATTGAGTCGATGTGTTCCAGCCCAACCAACCCCACTCATGGTTCCCAATCAGCTTCCTAAAAGGGTTTTTGATGGAACCCCTGAAGAACCTTTTCTGCAAAAAAGGGTTCCTCTGAAGCAAATCAGGAGGGAAGGAAGAAGCATTTTAGAGCCCTTATTTCTAAGTGTGTGAGCTGGTACAATCACTCTGCTTTACTGCCAGGCTAGCCATGTCTAAGATCATTTTGCATGCAGGTTATACTTCATCCAAAAAAAGAACTGCACAGAATACAGAAAAACGGTTCCCTAAGTGTTCTCCTGATATTCAAGAGCTTTGAAACATTTCTGCTCTGACAGTGAAGATAGATGAATGATTTACAATAGTTTCATCAATTTCATTATTTCAATAACCCCTTGTTGCACTGACTAATTGCGTTCCCTAAATTGTGATCACTCATTCCTGAGCTTCAGGAGGCATTAATCTCAAGAGACTTAGCCACTACATTTGTTATTAGCGTGCACTTTTTTCTACTTTCTCCTCCACCTCAAAAAGGCTGGAAAATGATCTTCCATTACTGTGATCACTGAAGCCTAACAAGAAACAGTCATCTTATTCAAATCCTCAAAGGTTTTGTTCATCTATTAAGCCTATGAAGTGAGCGGTTGGTAAACATTGTGCTGCTCATCTAAAGTTTTCTTTCCCTAGGTCCTTGTTCTTGCATGAGCTTTTCCCTGTATGCAAATATGAAACTATTTGCGATGGAAGTTCTGTTCTGTACTAAAGCAAAGCGTCACAGGTCATTGTTTTTTGCAAATCATTTTTGGATAAATACACTTTGGTTTTCATTGAGATGTAACTTATAAACCAAGGTGCTGACAGCCTTCAAACATTTGCATGTACAAAACCGCCCAGTATTACAAAAAGGACTTCCTATGCTTTGTTTCAAACTGACAGATTATTTGCCATTTTAATATGTTTTGGCAACATTAGACATTCAGTGACCAACCCTAACACCCTCAAAACAACATTCACGTACAATTAAAGTGCAAAGTGCAAAACGGAGCCGAGAGAGGTGGGCAATATTCTGAGATTAAAAGTCACAAATTTGCTAGTTTTAAAGTGGCAAATTTGCTAGTTTATTACGATGCTAACAACTGGCATTTATGCTAGCTAACTTCCCATGAATGTAGCTTTTATCTTTCTAATTAATCCATCCCGTGTGTCAATGCTTTGCTAAGGTCCTTAGGGTGATGGCTCTTGATGGTTAGTGTTGGTTAATTTTATATGGGCCAAATTGTCATCTTACGGTATGTGTGTTTGTTGATCGGGTGGTTTGACTAAGCTAGCGGTCATAGAGGAAGTAATCACGTAGCTTGACCCGGATGTTTGCCGTTGCTATGACAACAAGTGAAAGCTACCGCTAGCTTAGGCAAACTACCTGCTCAATAAACACAAATAAGATGACAATTTGGCCCATATAAAATTAACCAACAATAACCATCAACAGCCATTACCTTAAGGGCCTTAGCAAAGCGTCACACGTTGGGATGAATTAATTAGAAAGATAAAAGCGACATTCGGAAGCGAAGTTAGCTAGTATAAATGCAGGTTGTTAGCATCGTAATAAACTAGCAAATTTGCCACTTTAAAACTCGCAAATTCGTGACTTTTAATCTCAGAATATTGCCCACCTCTCTCGGCTCCGTTTTTTTCGACAGTGGCCCTAATACGCCGTCGTAAGTTTGAAACACTAATTGTACAAAACTACATAGTAAGGATAAAGCAACAAAACTACTTGGGAAATCAGAAACACATTTTTTGTAGTCCATGACAAAAATGTTTACTTAAAAACAGAATTCCCAATGCTGTTTAGTGGAATGGGAATGCCATTCTTAGGAAACCAGGCTGCAGTGACGTGAACTATTATTATTATTATTATTATTATTATTATTATTATTATTATTATTATTAATGATGATTTTTGGCAAAATTCATCTACCCCATCATATACTGTGCTTATTACAGATTCTGCCTTAATCACATTAAAAGCTGTATTTTAAATGTTTTTTGTTGTTGTTTTTACATTTGACTAGGCTATGTAATATATTTGAAATGTTTTCATGATTGTTCATTATGTAACCTAGCTAACCCTAAGACTACAACCGAGTGTCAGGGCTAACAAGCTACAGTGTAATTCCAGTATTCCCCACTAACAGGTATTCAAGTGAATGAATGAGGGAGGAGATGATGTACAAAAATACTGCACTTTATTTTCTGAATTTGTTTGGAATAAAAACATATGGACATGTGTCAATAAATACTTAGCAATAAATATTGGAATAGAAGAGGGATAAACAGAATAAATTAGATTTCGTTAACTGTTCCACACACTCACAAGTTGTAACACTAGGTGTACGTCACTACTTGCATTAGATTAACCTACTCTGTTTGCTTCAAAAAGAAAAAGCACAGCACACAACAATCAACCCAAAACTCGGCACACTAAATCTACTCTGTTCGGTACCAAAAGAAAAGCCAGGTACATAATCACCCCGAACCCGGGCATAAGCATTCCACTAAGGGCGAGGGAAAAGGAGAAGCCAGCCGAGAGTAGAATCATTCAGAGGGACAGATCATAGCAGGACTATAATGAGGCTAGCCGCACACGGTTAGTTATATATATATATATATATTATCAATGGAGTCCTCTAACTAGTTCACTGACACACCATCGAGTCAAAAAGTGCAAATCAAGCACCACTCGTAGGCTAATGTTACTGCACACAAACTTAGGAAAAGGCCTCACTGCACTACTGGCTACTGCCAAAACAGACCCACTGGACTGAACCTGCAGTCTATACCCTCTAAATTCTCCCAGCCCCGGCTGACAAAAAGAAAAGAAAAGAAAACACGCCTCGCCAAAATAAAACAAAGAAATGATAAATAACAAATTGGAGGTGGTTTTACACTCAAATAAGGCATACAGAGTAGCTATGCAACATAGCTTTGACCCATAATGTTAACCTAGGGAAAAACAGTGGCCACAATCAGCTTCTTGATCAAATCTTCACCGACCATTCATACTGCTAGCCATCCACCCGACACGGATGAGGACGACTACAGCTGATAATTACGACCAGACCACAGACGAACAGTACACCGTTTTGTGTTGAATCACCGCCGGCAGAATTAACAGCGCTCTCACCACTGCAATAGTCGCGCCGTTCGATTTGAAAAAAGGAAGACTGACTGCACGGCGTTCTATTTACCCGCGTCACTTCTGGTCACGTGAGGGGGACGTGGCCGGTGACTCGCTGCGCTCTGATTATTAGGATTAACACCAGGTGTCCCCCTCCCACCCGTCACAATTATAATATGAGAGCTATTATTCTGCATGATTTAAAGCTAAAAGTTAAAAACCCAGTCCCACGTTGCCAACTCTTTTCCGATGAAAGTAGCTAGCACCAGCTCCAAAAGGTGCTAAAGCTAGCGAGAACATTTCCATGTTGGTAACAGGGACAGCCTGTCCCTCCAAAGCAACTCCAAACCGATCATCAAGAATGTAAACAACAAACGATTGTTAGTATTCAGGCCAAATTAAATGATTTGGCGGGCGGGAGTCGCGGTCCTGCATCAACCACAGATACCTAGTATTTGATTTATTGATTTCAACCAATATAACAAAATTACCAACCATAGCTTTGACAGTAATGTATTTTCCTCAACATGAAGTGCTGGTTTGTCTATGTTCAACTGGTAACATTGGACCAAATGTCTGGATGTCAAAGGTTTGCTTAAAGTTCCATTATTGTAGAATCAAAGACATGTAGTACAATCTATGTTTTGTTTAGTTTTATCCGTTGGTTTGGTTAAGAATTATTTTTTTGCCTAAACTCTCGAGAGTGGGAGAAAAGAGAGACAGTTGGGAAGAAAAGCGCGTACCGTGAGTTGCTCAGTCAGGTGGTTCAGAGACTTTATCACGCTAACCTTTAGTGACACACAATTTATTGTTTCAAATTGCCGAGATTGAGCAATGTGTTAACGTTCACCAGACTCACCACCTTCCTTATAGCATAACCTGGATCGTGTGCTTTTTTACTACCTCTATCAAATTTAGCAAGCCATTTTTACTTCTGTGACCTTTGAATATGATGTTTTATTGCTCTTTCAAACACAATGAATTACTTATTACATAAACAATTAGCCAATCTACAATGCCCCGGTATGCTCGGACTGTAATCACTCCTCCTACCTCCGTTGTCAACCTTGTGTGGTGAAGGCTTGAGCCGGCGACCGCACTGCCAAAGAGCGATCAATCATGTCTCAGGCAAGGGCCCATGAATTTGCATTTGCACTTGGGTTTTGGAACTTGTGGAGAAAAAAAAAAGTACTACCCTGTTGGGGAGCATTTTGTGGAAAAGACAAACAGAAGCACATACAAGTGGAGTGAGATTATGCTCCGCAAATAACAGGTTTGGAATTGTTATTTCGACTCTAAAAATATCTACTGTGATTGCTAATTATCTGAATGCCAGAGTGGAGATTCATTTGCTAACAAAACCACTAGGGCTTTGTTTCAGGGTTTGTTTTCACCTCCATATTCAGTGTTGTGCTCTGATTTTACAATTTCTTAAAAGATAAAATCCCTTTCTCTACTTGGACAGGGAGTGCTTTGGGTGATCTTTTATTTGTTAGATTACACACTTACTGAATGAAAAGGGCATCCAGGATGTTTTCATGTATCTGACTTTATTAATTAATATAGGTGGGAGTCAAAAACATCCATCCTATTTCTTTCTGTAGGCCTCCAGGATGAACTCCACCACTCTTGAAAACACCTCCTTCTGTGACAACTTCTTAAACACCGGCCTCACAATCATACCCAATCTAGCCAGCCTGATTATCCGACTCCCAGTCAATATCTACGTCCTGCAGCAGATAATATCAAGACACTGGATCACATCGGAGTTCTACCCTCTCAACGAGGCCGTTTTTGAACTCATCATCTGCGTAGGCGACATTTTAGCAGTGGTTGAATCTGTTTTGATGAACGCATATTTGAGGACGTGCAGAACGTTTTTCCTGGGATTCACAGTTACAGGTCGTCCGTGTCTTCTGGTGCTGATTTGTTTGGAGCGCTATCTTGCAGTAGTCAAACCTGTGTTCTTCCTGAGGTTGAAGCCACTGAAGTACAAATTGGCCTTCTCTGGGATTGTCTGGTTATGCACTCTGGTTTCTTGCTCGGGCAGTATCTTCATGACTTCGGTATTTTACAATGTGACTGTGTGGCAGATCACCATGTGTTGCATGGTGAAGCTTTACTGTTGTGTTGCTACTCTTTACACCCTGAAAAAGCCTCCTCCAGGTGAAGGGGTCAGGCAAAGAGAGGGGATGAACGACACGAAACTGAAGGCTTTTAGGATAATATTGATCATCACAATGTCGGTTATCCTCATGTATGTGCCCTTGGTGCTCTCTATTCTTTTACAACATAACTTCACACAGCAGCAGTTTGCCACCATCCTAAATGCTTGCTACATCTGCACCGCCGCCTCAGGGTTTGTCCAGGCTTCGCTGTTCCTCCACAGGTCTGGAAAACTAGCTTTTATCAAGTGGCTGTAGGTTTTAGGATCAAAAGCCACGATCTTCAATGAAACATGCAACATATTTGCTGCTCAGCAAATCTATTCATTGTCAATCACATTTAATTTCAAGCTTATCATAAGGAATAACTCACGCTTTATATGTTTAAATAACACAGCCAGATTCACTGTATCTCAACCTGAACGTTTATGCAAAGCTACAATATCATCGACAAACAATCGAATCATGGTCGTGAGTTTGTGCACTTTTGTGTGTTTGCATATCATTTGCAAAAGGGTTTACATTAGCGCTCCAGTTTTACAAACAGCTCACTCTCGAGTCTTTTTCAGAAAGCATTAGGGTTGTGCTGGTGCCAAAATAATTTGCTTCAAAAGTCAGTTTAGATTGGAGCCAAGATCCCCGGTTTGTCCATTTTCAGCAACCAAGACTAATTTGTTTGCGCTGGTAAGTCTTTCTTTGTGTTTATCCCATCTGAACTTCTTGTTCTGAGAAATGTTGTTGTCCATTCCGTGTGTATTATTTTTGTTGTTTCAGTTTACTATACCGGCTAATGGTGAATATTGAAACCGTGATAAAAACAGCAGTCCTACTCAATAGCCATGTATTATTGTTTGATTGTGTTATCCTTGCTCACCACATATTTACATGATCTAATAATCTTTGTTTTGTTAGTCACTGAGGAAATTGATTTCCTCCAAAAAAAGGAATGGAATAGAAAAGAATAGAATTCTGAAATGATTCTTCATCTTTTTATAGGGCAGCTAGATGGCAAGATGGATGGAAATCACAGTCTCCTGGATATTGAGTCTCATCTGATGCACTGTGCAGATATCCAGCTTCCACTTGTAATCAATATAGTTCTTGGTCTCCCTGCCAACATATGTGTCATGTGGCTAATATTGGCAGGGCCCAGAGATAAAGCTGCAGAAATATGTTCTTTTAACCAGGCTGTGTGTGAAGTTGTCACCTGTTCATCGAGTGCTGTGTTGTTAATTGTAATGAATATGAGACTCTCCGACGTCAGGATTTTTACTTTCTTCTACTATAATGTGCAGTTTTCCTGGGTATTATTGCTTTCAGGGCGCCCGCTGTTCATGACTTGTGTCAGTCTCGAGCGTTATTTGGCAGTCGTACATCCTGTGAAGTTCCTGAAGTACAAGCCCTTGAAATACAGACTAGCCGGAACGATCATTTGTTGGCTGATGTTGCTGGTCTTTTATATGATAATCGTATGGGTACCATATCCAGACGCTCACTACGTTATGTTGGGCATGGTCTTCACCTACTTTGTGTTGCAGCTCTTTTTTTGCGTTGAGACACTTTGTGCACTTGTGAAGCCTGGACCAGGAGACGGGACCCAGAGGAGCCACGGGATGAGCGGTGCCAAGCTGCACGCCTTCAGAATCATTATCATCATCTTTGTAACTACAGCTCTCAACCATCTACCCTTCATCTCTTCGATTGTTTTGTTCCGTCATATTTCAACAGAGGACAGTTCTAAACTGTTTTGCGCCGCTGCCTTCACTGCTTTGGTTTCTGGATTTATCCCTCCCCTCCTCTACATTCATAGAACTGGAATACTGCAGCGTTGTATTAAAGATATAGCATAAACATCAGTAATGCTTAAAAGATCAAAGTCATAAATTTGAACATCACACTAGTTAGGCTACCTCATTCAACAGTTTGGGAAATACCCCAATTTGCTTTCTTTCCCAGAGTGAGATGAGAGAATCAATAAGACTTGTGGAGGAGCCGTGCCAGGAGGCCATCAATTAGTCCATCTTAGCATAAAGGTTAGAAGCAAGAGAACAACACATCTGAAGCTCCTAAATGAACACCTTGCACCTTGATTGTGAAATGTATACTTAAAAATACATTTCAAAGTGACAATTGTGGTTTGAGGGGGAACTTATGTTCACAGATGTGTTTTTGTTTTTCCCTAATTGTGGTCTGCAGGCTTGCTTAGCAAGTGTGACACATTCAAAAACGTTACCCCATCTGAAAATCCCTTTCCCCTGCTGCAGTGATGTACAAGTACACGCAACAAACGTTAAAGATGGACATTTTGACTTTTAAACGAGCGATCCAAATATAACAACCTGACAGAAAAGTGTGATTTCAAATTCAATTCAAACAACGGTGTGTTTATTTTGACTATGACTTGATCTTGTGATACGGTGTGGGAAACGTTACTATTTGGTTTAGTTTAGTTGTAACAGGAATGTAGTCCGAGAGTGTGTTATCTCGTGATGACTCGACATGTTCCTTATTGACTGTGTACCGAAGCACTGCAGTGTCTCTCAGTTTCTTTTAATGAGCTTGCAGATTGTTTCTTTTTTTTATTCTTACCTGCCCGTTTTTCTCCATTATTGTTGTTTTTCAGCATCGTTTGCCTTTTTCTCGCTCAAGGACAGTGTGCCGGCATCTGTGAGTTTTTAGAACTTGGTGAATCGTGTTTCTGTTTTGTTTTTAAACAGTTTGGACAATTACTTCACAGCTGATCGTTTGAATATGCAAATACCAGACCCTACACTTAAAAAACCTGTGTCTCTTTGTAACTGAATAGAGGTGATGAAGGAAGACACGTCTCAAAAATGTGTAACATTTTATTTCTAAGGTTTTGCTCTGACACACTGGAGTCGTACTGTGTCGTTTGTTTGTAGATAAAGAGTTATTGTGATTCTCTTCAGGTTTTTTTCATCAAAGTTTCATCAAAAAATGTTATGTCTGTCATGTATCTTGTTGCTCTGGAAATGATCTTACACTAAATTTGTAATTTAAAGCCACACGCCTGTTAACACCGAGTCCTGGCCTTTTCTTTGCCTCTAACTCTGCTGAGTGCAGTTTCTGTGATGAGTTAGACTGAGAGAGACTGTTCACTAGAGACCCTACACACACCACCACCACCACCGCAGCCACCTGCTTGTCATGAACGGAGTCTTTGTGATTGACGCAACCATCTCATCTGCCTTCCACTCACGCCCAGTAAACACCGCACCCCAAAAAGCAGTGTCCTAGTCTGTTTGATGAGAGCAGATCATAAAGTTGATTTTTAAAGTGTTCCCAGAGACGGAGTTTTTTCAAATTTGAGCGAGAGCTAGAAATCACCTCAATTAAATTTGTTCCCGGCGGCAAATTACAACCCCGCCGTCACTGACTCACAGCTCTCCTTCAAAAAACACGAGAAATACTAGAATGTGATTTACTTTTCCTTTACAGTCTTCATCACCCCCTGTTTTTTTTCTGTTTCCTACTTTCCTCGTGTCCTTCCTCGAGAGCTCTCCGGGTTCAGTGTTCAGTTAGTTCGTCGTTTTACACTTGCAAATCGTTTCAAGGATAAAACGTGAACGTTCCAGTGAGCTAAATGTCACAGCGTGCACATGCAGTGTTTTTCAGAAAACTTTCAAAAAGCATCAGCTCCCCACAGTGACTATGGGGAGCAGTTTTTACCCATTTAAACAATAAAACAGGATTTCCCTGTTATTTATTAAAGTTATGCATGTGATGTGTTGGTGGAACCAGCTAATTTGATCACTTTTCACCAATTCCCAGATTGATAAATGAATGTAGCAGTGTAACTGCTACACTACTTGATAACAATCTGATGTAGGTTAAGTATTTGGTATTCAAATAGTATAACGATGCAAAGCAGTCACTCGGGTTTTGGTGTTGTGCTCCTCACGTTGTTTTGGAAAGTAAAGGTTTTAAGTGCAGCTGCAGGCTAGCCTGTTGGCAGCTGTATGCTAATGGCTCGCCTTGTTTGTGACGGCGAAATCAAAGCAAGTCTTCTTCTGGTCAGTGCTGGCCTTCAGGCTGCCCTTTTTAGGAATTTGGTGAGGAAAATAAAAATAAAAAGATTGAACCAATTTAGGTATTGACAAAAAATTTAATAAAAAAGACTCCTGTGTTAGCAAGTTGTTCAAAAGTTAACATGCAATAATTTGAATTCCGTAGTAAAAAAAAAAAAAATAGAAAATTGGGGGCTTGAGAGGTTAAAAAAATGTCCTCTGTGACTTTCTCACGCAAACACAAGATGTTGGATCAGGACGGACTCAGAGCAGAAATCTGCAGAATCTGCCACAGATGAAGTGATCGTCTCGGCGTTTCGCTCTAATCACTTCAGATCTGTCACTCTTTCTTTGCACCTCAGACTCCCTTCAACTACCCCCCCCCCCCCCTCCCCCCTGCCCTCATTCTTTACCTTGCATTTTCTCCCAGAGCTTCTCTTTGAATCCTTTTAAGTGGCTCTTCACTTTCTTTTCTTTTTCCTTCCTTGGTATCAATCCCCCCCCCCCCTCTCTCTCTCTCCTCTCTCTCTCTCTCTCTCTCTCCCTCTCTCTCTCTCTTTCATGCCTCTCCTCCCTTCCTCTCCATGTAGGCTGTGTGATATGTAAATGCACAGACAGCTGCTCTCGTTCTCCGACTTTTGATTCAGCCGCCGCCGTAATTAACGGCTCCGCGAACTGTGACTCATCCCAAACTAGGTGAGAGCAGCTCTGTCAGCCAGCGCTGCACACTCTCTTTTCTCTCGCTGTGGTCTCCTCTCCGTCTCTCAAACACACACGCGCACACACACACACACAGACACACTTTCAAGTATTTACTGAGACACTTGCACACCAGCGCCCCAAAACTGACCGTAAAACACTTGGAGTCATCTCTCTCTGTCCTCTCCTGTCTCGGGTCTTCCTTTCCCTCATTCCGTCCTGTCATCTTCCTCCTCCTCTGCTTTCTCCTTTTCCACTACGCCTCGCAGTAACTTCTCTGCTCTCTGGCCCTCTCTTCCTCCCCGAGCCTACTTATCTCTTTAATGTGGATATCAATTAACATGGGGAAACTGGGACCTCAAGGCCCCTCGGAGAATTAATGCATAACATCTTAAGCCACAGAGACAGGCTCCAGTGTGCTCATCTGCTCCCTCTCCCGTACTTTTCTCTTTCCCCTTCCTATTTTTCTTCTATAGTACTTTGCCTCGGCAGAGCACGGATGATTCATTATCTCTGAAGCCTCTTCCTGGGTTTGGAGCTGCTCGCTGTTTATACAGTAGCAGGAAGTTTTATGTTACGTTTGTCTAATATGGCAGGGGTTGGTGAGTTGGCAGTATGTTGCAAACATATACCCTGTTTTGACAACATGGCAGGTGTGCAGATTTCACTATGGTAATAGCTCAGGGGCCTGTGTTGGGTTAGGTATAAAAAAAAATGAATTCAAGGCTTCAATGTGAAATGAGCCAATTAAAAGAAAACTAGTAGCCACATCATAAAAGTGTAATAAGCAGAGCGTCGTCATTTTACTCTTCCTAGTAATATTTCAGGTTGCACAGTACACTCCTGAAAATAATTAGTTGTGTTTACCACATTTTTTTGACTTGGGTGTGTGTGTGTAAAAGAAAAAAACTGGTGGCAGAAGAGGCGAGACACTTTGCTTTGTTATTTTTGATTAGGTGCCACTCGCAGATAATAATATCACCATTACAAGCATAAATCTAGGTCAGGATCTCCTGTCTGCAGCCAGCGAGCTCGACAAATCTGCAATCTGTTAAAGCACTCGATTAGAAAAACATGATAGTCATCAAATTCACGGGAAAAACGATTTCATCCTGTTACTGATGATAGTGAGATTTGACTGAACCAGCAACAGGTTTCACTGTTTAATGCAACATTTTTGAATAACTATTGCCAGCATATTTTGATTCACTACTACAAAAACATAGCAACCAAACTAGGGTTATGATCCAGCCTGTTCTCATTAAGGGCGTCAAATACCGTCACACAAGGGACCCTGTTGCATCTGTACAAGACACACGGAGCTTTCAAGTAACTACAATGCCAAACCATCCTTGTCATTATTAGATGCTCAGAGAAAACGCTCTGGGAGTTTGATCACATGCGATAAAGACCAAAATAAATGCATCCAAACAAACACAGGACTTTCACCCAGGAGATCAGTGTTCATGTCAAGTTACGTTAGTGATGTTTCCGACATGTTTTCCATACTACTGTTACGTTGTTTTCCTACACCTATTGTTATGTAAACCTAAGTGTTTGAATTCACAACGTTAACCACGTGTTCACCGAGTTGGAATGAAAGTGTGTTGTATGCTCAAAGTTTATTACAGTCGTCATATACATACATGGAATTTGACCACCTATCCGAAGCATGAAAGTGCAGCAGGCTGCTGGGGAACAACTCTGGGTCTGGTGTCATTAAAGGACAAGCCGCTCTACCCACCGAGCCACAGCCGCCCCATTCATCCGTTGCACCTTTCGCCATAAACATCACACCGCCTTTTGCATTGGCACCGGATGCTGCTATTGCATATAAATCTTGTCCTGCAGAATCAACTGACATGAATCTCAGTCCTACAGGCAAGCTGGCTGGGAGGGCATCACACAGATGACAGGTAAATATGATTTTTCTGAAGTAACTTCAGCAGTTTTAAGAAGTAATGAGCAATGTGATTATGTTCGTATGGAATAGTGTTGATGTGACAGAGATCAGATTAGAAACAAATAATCTTTTTCCCAACAGTGGTGATCATTTATATTTCAGCGGCTCTTTGTACCAAATAATATATCAGGGGTTTGAAAGTGTAGCTGCTCTAAGTCGTTCACTCTGGCTGCTTTACTTGAACTTCAAGCGTTCAGAACTGGCAGGCTGGTGTGATTGTGTGGACTGTTTGCTGGAAAAAGGCCACAACTAAGCACCAGGCACCCTGATCCACAACCTTCAGTGCTCACCCACTTTGCGATAGCGCACCCTTTTCTTTTACAGCAGAAACAGTGATTCATCGTAGAGAAGCACAGGTGGAACAGTAATGTGAATGATGACTCTGTTCTATTCAAGTGTCCCAGTAAGCTGTGACTGTGTGACACTGAGCCAGCACACTCATAATACCGGGAGCCTGAGACTGAAGCAGCTGAATGGAACTAAGCCATTGTTGATTTGATTATTCACACCTGTGCTTTCCCTCCTAAATTAAACAGATTCCCGTCAAAATGCAAGAGCACCATTTGAGAAGCAGAAGAGGTACTGGACATCAAAACATTTCAGTACCGCCCTCCACCACCAGGGCCCGTCCTACCTCATCCACCTCCTCTACCACCTCCCTCCTTCCCATAGCCTCCGTTCATCTGATGCCAACCTCCTCTCTGCTCTGATCAGGAACGGAGCAACGGACCTGTGGCCAAGGATCCTTTGCCATCGGCCATGTGATTGTGGAGTAGTTTGTTTATAGCCGTTAGCTATAACGTTAGCTATACTTACTGCTGGTTCACTCTTCATCCATCCACCTGGGGCCAGGTGATGGGGGCAGCAGGGCATTCCAGATGCACCTCTCCTCAGCAACGCTTTCCTGCTCCTCCTGGGGACCCTGAAGTGTTCCCATGCTGGATGAGATATAAGATGTCTACGGTGTGTTCTGGGTCTACCCTGGCGCCCTACGGTGTGTTCTGGGTCTACCCTGGTCCCAGTTGGCGCAAGCATCCTGACCAGATGCCCTAACCACCTCAACTGGCCCCATTTGACGCGGAGCTCTACTCTGAGTTTCCTCCAGATGTCTGAGCTCCTCCCCCTATCTCTAAGGCTGAGCCCAGCTACCCTACGAAGGAAGCTCATTTTGGCCGCTTGCATCCACCATCGCTACACAAAGCTCATGACCATAGCTGATGGTTGGAACCTAGTTGGACTATTAAATTGAGAGCTTTGCCTTCCAGCTCAGCTCAAATTTCATAAAAGTGGTGTTCATTGTGAAGATTATGTTGCTGAACAGAGTTTATTTGCCGCGATAATCCCAAATCCTAATGGGGAAATCCCATTAGTTATTTGTTGAAGAAATCAGTGCAATGCTAACTTCCATGTTGGCCTTCAAAAACACGTCACATTAGTCACATAAGCTAGCTAGCTACCGGTTAATTTGGATGCTAACCAGCATGTGCCAATATTGTACTTTATTGTGAGACATTACGAACTTCTGTTTTATACATTAACATTTCTGGTCTCTCTTACCCTACAGTATGAATAATTCCGTGCAGCACGAGACGCATGAGACACTGGGGTGAACAATAGTGTTATATAATTAACGGTGTATTTCACAGGAAAGGCTCAGAGGCCACAATCACCGAGGTGACGCAGTCTGTTTGGTTACTGCCTCCCTCCATCATAAATATTTTTCTTAAACCTCCAATAACCAACAAGTCGACTTGACCTTATGGTATGAGGTTACATTAGGATTCTATTTTCTGCTGTGTGGGAGCCGGAGGTGCTAAGGTCAACAGTGAAACGACTAAATCAATGTCTTAACTGAGACACAGTTGGGGAGGTGATGACCTGTATAGGAAATAGGGTAATATTAATGGCGTTATTGATAGTCCCAGTCATCTTGAAACAAAAAACACTTTCAGTCGTAAATCAACACCCTCCCCTCCACTTTATCCTCTCGCACACAGACGCCACTGTAAGATTTTTTTATTATTATGGAGTAAAACGCTTGTAGTATATTTTGCGTTCTTAAAGTCCCAGTCGGCAAGTCCGGCGGATCGAGGGCACTCTGTCAGATTTTGAATGTTTACAACTCTCACACTCCTCCCCCACGACCAACGAGCTCCTTCCCCTCGGCTTCCTGCCCTTTGAAATCCCTTAGATCACGCCACCTTTGAAACGCGGGTCCGATGTTGACTCTGGTTTTATCACGGGCACCGTCGCAATCTTTCTTTTTTTCCTTATTTTCCACCGGTGTTTTCTTTTCCTTGGTTGTTTTGGACCTCCACGTTAAGGTTTTTAACCAAGGAATTGGAAGCTTGTTCCTACTTCAATCCGCCTCCCCCCTGTGATAGTGGAACGACCCGAGGGGGGAGGGGCTCTGTGTGTGCACAACACAGCCCTGCGTGCTGATTGGACAGGATGATCCGGGCGCTGTCGGATCTTTGCAAAACAAACAACAGGCTCTACGTGCATGTGAAACCGGATGATTTATGTTGTTCTATCGGAGCATAGTGTCGGCTTCAGTGAATATAATCAAAAACATGTTGCCGACTGGGACTTTAAACATTTACACTTAAAAAAAGGAAATGTAAATTAATGCTGGTAAATTAATTGTTCAAACAATCCTTGTGTCCTATCAATAGGAGCACTTTTAAAACCACACACACACACACACACACACACACTTTTTTGCTCTGACATCCAACCACCGATGTGGTCAAAGGGTGAGTTAAACCGCCGCCTCCAAGATAAAATTCAAAACTAATCAGAGCTGATCCCATTCATATCCATTATGCTCTGAACTGGATCGATAGTGACAAGGTCTGCAGCTCATCGCTCTGGGCCTGTCAGCAGGGGAAGCCCTAATCTATGGGAAGATGGCTGGCCACCGCGCAGGCTGGAGGAAACACGTATAAATGAAACATGGATGTTTATCAAGCTGGATCAGGATTTATTTAGATGTGTGTGTGATTAAGTGTTTGATGTTACTCTTTGAACACAATGTGAGCCAGGGCTTTATCGGATGGGAGGGGGGGCTGTCTGTGTGTGTGTGTGTGTGTGTGTGTGTGTGTGTGTGTGTGTGTGTGCATATATGTTTGTGTGTGAGAATGCGCATATGTTTTGTCCCCCCCCCCCCTTTATGGTGTTTGCAACGTGCTTTTTTCCGTCTTATTTAAACCATGTTGCTTCGGTACCCCCTGAGCTTTCAAACCCCTGGGTGGTCGATATGGCCTAGTTTTGAATTTCCTGCTGCACACGGAGAGGCACACAAACAACTGGCACACATACAATGCACCGTCAGCCCTGCTCGCACAGCGGCAATACAGACCTTGTAAGCGAATCGACAGAACATGTATGAAGGCACTTTGTTCTTTCCATTTTTCGCTCCTTCAGAGGAAGAAAAGCAGAAAAGCATCTGAGGAGGAGAGAGGGAGGATGGAGGAAGGGAGGAGGGAGGGAAGGAGATGAAGGAGGGGGGGGGGGTATAATAATGTGTCACAGTATATGGAGCCGAGCCAAGACACACGCCGTGAATAATCTGTGGTGTTTTTTTGCTGAGCCGGTTGTTGTAGCATTAAAAATATAATGCCAAATATGTCCCAGTGTCTGGCTTTGCCTTAATGACGACAGCCCAGGGGAAGGATAATTAAGACAAAAGGATGAGGAGTTTGCCTCCATATAGTTTAATACTTTTCCAGTGGGTCTTATTCAATGTACTGTACATGGTTTTTCCGTTATTCCAGACCAACTCTTGAGAACCAAACGGTTCCACGAGATCTTCTGAATTTTCACAGCTGTATCTTTCGACACGAAGGTTCAAACTGCAGGTCAAAACTCTACTTTATCCGTTTCTGATTTTTTTACCAATCTCCAAGGTCTGTGGCTGTTTGATACGTACAGTAAAGCACAGGAGCTCTGGCTGCCTAACCAAGCCTGCATTAAAAAAAAAGAGAAAAGAACGGACAAAGAGCTTCCTCTTGTTATTGAGGTGAATCATGAAAGCGAATACAGATGGACGGATGGATACAGATACGACGGCGGGTGCATGGCAATGAGATTCATCACCTTGACATCCAGGTTTAGACCTAAATCTACTGAAGTGTTGAGTCCCAGAGTGTCTTAAAAATACTGCTCTGATGCCAACTTTCACGGGGATGGTCTGAAACTTTTAAATCCGCCAAGTAAAAGCACTTATAACACCTCTGCCCTTCCTCGTGACTTCCTCTGTCTGCCCCCCTTTCCGCAAGGAGACGTGAAAACCATCTGATTGATTAACCAATTATCTAACTGGCCGATTGATTCACGTGTAGGGAAGCGCGTTTCAACGTGGCCGTCGCTTTAAAGGAGTCATCACCCGGAAATCGCAATTTCTCTTGTTAAAACATGCATATCTGTGTTTGACCTCAGTTGAAACTTGCCTGAAAGGCTGGAGTTTGAAAGTGGCGCCGTTTTTTCGCTTCTGCTCTTTTTCCGAACAGGAATAGCACACAAGGGTGTGTATTCCTAAAGCACGAGATTTTGATTCTGCGCCTTCGGTGACGTCACCGTGGCGGCTACTTGCATAAGCCCACCCCTCTTTCACCACCCAACCCCGCCCCGTCCGCTACCTGAAATCGCCGAAGCGCCGCCATTATGTTTTGGAGTCTGCATGCAGGCAAGCCCCCCCGGCTCTGTCCTTCCTGCGGCGAATCAACGCGCGCCTCATTACATATTATACAATGCACATCCGGACCAGTCAAAACCTCGCGCGTAATCTCGCGTGATAAAATCGCGGTACGAAAAAGGGTCAGAACAAGCTCAATGTTTGATTAAAATTTTTTTTTTTTTTTTCTAATAAGTTTTACGAATTGATCCAAAGCGATCCAAGGGGGGCTGGATACGTATAAAACCAGGTGATGACTCCTTTAAGTAAACACTTTCATGTGTTTCACATTTGATCACATGCGAAAAACAAGAGCGCGGATCAATATTCCAGCAAAAATGATCCCACATACGTATACATGCCGTACGGATGCACAGAGGTACACAAAGCTGACACAAACACACACATTTCATCCCACATGCTCTGTAAATAGAGAGCAGGATGCTGCAGACGTTTGGGTGCATGAACAAACGAGAGAGAGAGAGAAAGGAAGACGGAGAGAGAGAGTGGTAGGTGGACGGATGAAGTGGTGACTCAGGAATGAGATATGAAAAGAAAAGATTCAGCATTTGGAATTCTTCTTCTTCCTCCTCCTCCTCTTCCTCCTTTCTCCTCTCTCATTCTCTCTGCCCACAGCAAAGGTAGCGGGAGACAGGCCCGGATCTCACCCTGACCTTTGCCCCCGTTCTACTCGCACCATCCATCTCTCTCTGTCTCTCTCTCTCTCTCTCTCTCTCTCTGTCTCTCGCTGTCTCTCGCCCTTCGTTTCTATTCTCTTCGTCCTCCCGCAGCCACAGTGTCCAGCAGCCTGCCACTCTTACTTTAGTGGGCAGCAGCAGTCGCAGACCGCAGTTAATGAAAGAGAGGATATTCAGGAGAAGGGACACAAACCTTCTGCCTGCAGAATTCTTCTTTTTTTTATAATATGAAGGTGGAATCAAAAAATAATACTACTGAAATGAAATACGACCGTGGCTGGCACAGCCGCCTCGCACCGGAAGAAATAATTTGTTTAAAAAATGAAATATTACACTAAAACCATTTTTTTGGTGTGTAGCTTTGAACTCCCGCTATCATGAAATGAGGAAAGTGTCTCCTGTGTGATTTGGATGAGAGTGTCAGAGTAAATGCTTTCATATTCCACTGAAAGTGTAAGACATCCTATATCTTTAACATACCGATACCGTGTTTCTGGCATGTCTTCATCGTGTGCACACAGGGTTTCCTCCAGGGGAATCGTGGGTACAAATATGGTGTCGCATTTTTGCGTCTCATAATCACGTTAGTTAGCAGATGACTGGCCTGAACAGCCACGCTCATTAAAGGGATAGTTCGGAATTTTTATCCTATTTTCCAAGTGAGCCGGTGTGTTCGAGACGTCTGGAGACGTTTTCAAGAAATTTCATTCAGTTCTTATAGTTGCCGAGTTCGCTTATGCTATGGCTAGCGCAAGTCAATCGTTCTAACTAGCATGGCATTAAAAACACTCATACCGACTCCACAGTGCACCCGAGGCAAATCCATTGTAACGGCAGACTATCGATGTACATATCTGTGTTGATAGAATGTTTGAAATAAAACCAACCTTGCATTTTTAAGGATTTAATTTAAGCAGCAGCAGCAGCGTGTCATACTTCCTAGTAGGCTATGGCAGCGGCAGACTGATATCACCTAGCACTTATAAGTTACCGGTTCTATAATAGTTTGTCTGCTGTCATTGCAACAGACGCAGAGTAGCCTGTAGTGCTAGTTTCTTCAATCTCACAGAAATGGACACTTTTGGAGAATATACTGAAACTTTTGAAGACTCTGATGAGGAGTTTTTTTCCACCCAAACCCAACTGTACCTGTACGAGCCTGAATATAGAGAGGAAGAACTGCGCGAGAGGGATGCTCAAAGGGCAGAATGCGAGCGTCTGTGGAGACCGAGATAGCCCCCGCTGGAGCTGAGAACCGGGACCGAACAAACGGAGACTGGTGGTGCCAGGAGGCAATCCCCCGCAACGCGTCCGAGGGTTTACGGGTCTACGGACGGAGCAGAGGTCCGGGTTTGCGGTGCGTAATTGTGGGTTCGCGGGGCCGTGTGCTGCCCGGTGTTTGAGTGAGCTCCCAGGGCTCCCAGGGCAAATTGGCGGTGTTCAGGTGTGTATTTACCGGCTGGATTCCGAGCAGCGCGTCTTAGAGTTTTGAGTCTGACGGAGCAAAGTAAAATTCTGCTGCTGCTGAGAAACTAGTCCCTCAAAAGATGGATGATTCATGCGATGCGAGGTTAGTTTTGTTTAAAATATTATTCTATCAACACAGATATGTACATCGACAGTCTAGTGTTTTAATTGATTTGCCTCGGGTGTACTGTGGAGTCGGTATGAGTGTTTTTAATGCCATGCTAGCTAGAACGATTGACTTGCGCTAGCCATAGCACAAGCGAACTCGGCAACTAGAAGAACTGAATGAAATTTCTTGAAAACGTCTCCAGACGTCTCGAACACACCGGCTGACTTGGAAAATAGGTCTTATGTCCAAAATTCCGAACTATCCCTTTAAATATATGGCATTTGCTGTGTGGAACAGAGCTTTTTTTATGTACAGGTTAAGACAATAAAAGTGAATCCATTCATTTATTTGTTGCAGTACATTCGTTAAAATAGGGAAGTATTAGTGTGTTTCACCAAATGAATGTGTGGACCATAAACACTGCAAGTGCACCAAGTCTCTGGAGCTCCACTACCCGAAGTAGTGCAAGTCTGGATGTCGGCCAAAGAGTCCTGGGTCATCTATCGAAAGCATCTTTGAGGAACCTCGAAGAACATGAAGTTGGATCCAGGTTGAAGTCATTGCCCCCTCTCTCTCTCTTTCCCAAATTAAAACACTCTTTATTGATGATGTAGCCTAATTGGCCGAGGATATTTGCAAGGTCGGTTGTACAGTGATTTTAAAGTGATCTCTTCCAGGGAGATCATGCAATCGGTCTTGTGCATAATGTGAGTGAGGGATGAGGGAGTGTGCATCTCTGTGTCTGTCCACGGCTAATCTCACATTCTGCTGTGGCAAACTGCATCATATTTTTGGGCGACCAGTTATACCTGCACACTGAAGACCTCTGGTTGTCACACCTCACACT
Organism: Eutrigla gurnardus; assembly: GCF_963514095.1. NCBI lineage: Eukaryota > Metazoa > Chordata > Actinopteri > Perciformes > Triglidae > Eutrigla > Eutrigla gurnardus. The sequence continues at coordinate 12,104,802 of NC_139917.1, forward strand.
TTCTCTAAACACTTTTTTTACCAACCATTGACTGCCTGCTGACTCCTCACTCACTACTGTGAACCCGCCCCCAGCAGGACAGGGCTGCTAGTGTATCACCCACACCCGGCCGCCACTCGGTCAGTTTGCTCTCTTTTATTGCTTTGGACGGTGAGTTTGGCTAACACTGTTGAGTACGTTGGCACCACTCAGTTACTCTGACAGCGTGGTGAGTTCCGTTTTATTTTTGGCAAGATTGTATGAAATGTCTTACACAACGACTTTGAGGCGATCGCCTGCATGGCGCCTTACAGGCCACTGGTGTTCAGAGGGGGGGGTCTACTGTGGGCTGTATTCATTCAATCACACCTGGAGGAGATCTGCCCTCTCCTGAGTGCACCTTCCTAGTTGTATATTTTTTCTGCACGCTGTATGTGTGCACGTGCGCGTGCGTCAGTCCCCCACAGTCTTTCCTCGCAGCCGTTCGCCTCGGGGCATGTTGCCTTTACAGACATACAGCAGGCTGCATCGTATTGTCTTGCAACCCTAAACATACCTCTGATGCCTTTGTGTGCTTCTGTAAAAATTGGATGCAATATGTGAGCGCACGTCGTATATTTCCTGTAAAGCACGGGGCGCTTTGTGCTCCATATCCTGACCTAGTTGAATAACTTTTAAGGGGTGGATTGTTTAATTCAATTCTCCGTATCCGTCTCTCACCAATGCACCTCTGATCTCTCTCTCTCTCTTTCTCTCTCTCTCTCTCTCTCTCTCTCTCTCTCTCTCTCTCTCTCTCTGCCGCTCTCTCCCGCTCTCTCTCTCCTCTGGAGCTTATCTCGGTGCGCATCGTCAGCATCAGTTTGAAGTCAAATCTGACAGCCGCTGCCTTGTCCGGTCCTTTTTTCCGTCTGTCTCCGGCTCGTTTCAGAGGTACAGTCCCGGATTAGCGGACTAAACATGTGTAATTATTGATGCACTTTTTGGGGGGTGGGTGGTAGGTGTGTGGTTTTGGAGGGGGGTGACCTCGATTGCCGCCCAGGATGTGAGAGTCCTGGCTGACGTGTTTCTCCTCTTACCTTTCTGTCTCCGCAGCTGAGTCGGGACTGTGGGAGCGCGTCTCGTCGCTGCTTCAACTTGGGGCGCAGAAAGACGGGGAAACTCCTCGGGATTCTCCGTACACCGAGCTCTCCTCCGGATGTTCTGGTGAGCACACTTTGAGCCAACGTTGTTGTTTGATTTTCTTTCTTTTCTTGTTTTAAAATCTTTTTTGTTGCAAACATTTCCAAAGTGCTCCATGTGATTGCTTTTGCGCATTTGCAACGGGCCGTCTCTGAACGCGCCACTTTAGTTTGTCTTTGATTGAAACGACACTTCCAAGACGCGTTTACGTGAATTGTTTTCTCGCTGGAGAGAGAGAGAGGGAAGGAGAGACAGCGTGGTGCCGCGGCTCGTTCGCTCGGCTCACCCCCAATGTTTTACCCCGCGGCAGCGAAGTTCGCCCGCCGACCGTGCGTGGGAATTAAACGTGGCCGTTTGTGACAATCCTCCGTCGGTATTCGTCTCACGGAGGGCGAAGAGAGTGAAATCCAGCCGGCCGGGGTGAGAGGAGGGGGGGTTAGGAGTGTGAGAATGAAAGAAACATTTGAGGGATCCCTCAGGGAAGTGCTCCCCTTCTTTTATGAGAGGGGTTTTATGACTCTTTTATTTCTCCACAATGATGACATTGTCTGATATTGTTGTAAAGCCTCTACTTGATATGCTATTAGGCTATCGGTGCCATCACTCCCCATCATACATAAATATATATTTAGATGTATACTTCCATCCTACTCCACTGCTGGCTGTGCTGTGGGCAGACTATCTATGGGGCCATTTGCGGCTTTTTTTATTGTCCTGTTTATCAATTAAGCTCATCTATAACGGAGATATCACACTTCCTCCAACATAAAACATTACTCTCCCACACACCATCCGCTAGCATCTCACCTCCCACATAGCCACACTTGCTGTCCACCACCGATTATCTGATGATGTGCCACCATTTGCACTAATAGAGGGAGAGAGTCCGCTAGTTAATGTGATGACAACAGGAGCTGCACAACGGAGGGCTGCCTAAACGCTCATCAGTGGGTGTCATTTAGGGCAGATTGGGGGAAGCCGTAAAGACCCGGAGGAGGTGACAAAGTGCCGGCGGAGGGTCGCCCGAGTAGTTTGCCAAAGTGTTTTATTGTTGTACAGTATGGGGCCGTCATCGTGGAGAGTGTACCCAGAAGTGTGTGTGTGTGTGTGTGTGACATCTCTGCTCAGTCCAGTGTGCAAGAAAAGAATAAGCGAGCAAAAAGAAAAAGAGGGACAGAGAGAGGGAGGCAGAGAGAGAGAGATTATGCTAACTCAAAGTATCGGAGGAAGAGGAAAACCCATGTAAGCAGTTTTTCTTTTAGTTTCTATATTTATATATTTAGCTGTCAGGGAGCCTCGCCGATGATACACACAGTTTCTCCTGGCTTTGACGTGCTCCTCACCGCCATGTGATCTATATGAAAGAAGGCCACCGCTTGTTTTAGCTCAGCCATGCGACCACAAGACAAACAAGCGGGAGGCTAAGAGGATTGACCCAAACACGACCACCGACTTAAACAGACGAGGGCGGCTTATAACTTGGGTAACGTGAGGGGAAATTTGCTTGGACAACTCTTAGAAGCTGGAGGTGACAGAAGAAGACTACTGATGGACATTCAAGATGGAAATTCAATCACGAGTGTCTTGTGTCGTCCCTCGTCACGTTACATCCTGTACTCTCGTTCGGTCTGGTATCAAACCGACGTTTCAGGAGAGATAATGGCACATATGGCCCAGCAGTCAACCCCCCCCCCCCCCATCAGCGTTCATGTCAGGTGAAAATGAGACGGGGTATTCTCAGGTGTGCTGACATGGCGCCGCTGATGGCAGTCAAGCTGATGATGATGGTGGCAGTGTGGCTCTGGCTCCTAATACAGGGTGTTCTCATTCCCCGTTCGGACTTCTACCTGAGAAAAGTAATTCTGTGTAATTGGTATATAACCCAAGTAATCGGGAACGTGCAGGGCTGCCTCTGAGGAAGTCGGGTGAAGTGGTACAAAGAGCAGCAACGTCCATGTTGGCTGGCGATTAGGGTGGATGGGTAGGTGAAACAAACGCTGGACTTTAACCCAGGGGACTGCTGTTCATGTCCTGTGTTATGCCAAGTCAATGACTTATTCTACGTTACTTACCTTATTTATTTGAACTCAAACCACAGTCTTCGCCGAAACCCAACCAAGCAGTTTTGTTGCGTAACCTGTAAGACAACAACTGCTGTATGAGAATATGTCCGTGATGTAGTCGAGACCACCTAAACCAAGTCATGACCAAAGCCAGAGCTCTCCTCACAGTCATCAGAAACGCCTCATCCTTATTCAAATGGAAAGAAACTCCTCAAACGCCATCTATTCACCACAGCCTTCAACCTACCCTAACCCAGTCACCTGTCTCAGTTTGTCTATTTGTTGTCTGTTTAAATTGTTTTATTTGTGTAAAGCGTCCTTGGGTTTCATGAAAGGCGCTATATAAAATCAAGAGTGCATTGAGGCCCAGACGATACCAAGACTTTGAGGGGTTGAGTCTAATACCAGACCAGTGTAATGCGAAATATCTATGCAAACGATAGGCACTCCTCAAATTGATCTGAATGATCCACGTTCACATTAAACACCCATCGTTCACCTCTTTAGTTTCCATATATACTGTATAAATGTACCATGAGAAAAATCAGATGAAGACATTACCGAAGTGAATCTATGATGTGTACAAATAAATCAGACAATGCGCAGCCACTTTGGTGATATACTTGCAGTTGTGGCCTTGACCCGTCTTTGAAATAAAATCGTCTTTGTCTGAGGCGAGACAGAGACCTTCAAAAATGCATTCTTGAGACCTAGACCAATCCGGAGACCTAGACGTGTCCTGAGTACTAGAACGCTGGGACACGTTACTTAACAATACCGATCATGTGATTAACGCTTAAACTGATAAGAAACTAGGTGGCTTGCTTGCATGACATCACGTGGATAATGGTGTTCCAGTGCTGCAGTCAGGAGCGGGGCGCTACATCTTACACCAGAATAAGATCAAAAGGACTTGATTTCCCAGAATGCTCCTCATTTTAAGAGCTGTGTGACATATATTGGAACAGAGGCAAACACCGGGTTAGGGGTGTTTCTCTCGCAACAAGCAGACAAGTTGAGTATCTTTTCACAGCATGAAAGAAGGGATCAAGTCGTATTTGGTGTTTTTTATTAAGATGGTGGGCTGGCAGCATCAACACACTCCTAAGAACATGACACTCCGTGCAAAATGGTGTTGGCATACAAAGCCAATCAGGATTTTCCCCAGTGACAGATTGAGTGTGTGTGCGTCTTTTTCTTTCTTTCTTTCTTTCTTTCTTTCTTTCTTTCTTTCTTTCTTTCTTTCTTTCTTTCTTTCTTGTACTCTCAGACACACACTTACTAAATCTCACCTCACGGCTACATACACACTTAATGTACTCTTATTTCTAACACGGACGAACGTGACAAACGGAGCATTTTCACAAATAGCAAAAAAGGAATTGATGCAGGTCCAACAATCCCACTTCCCTCGACGTAGCTTAAGAATCTAAGTGTGTCTTTGGATGCATCTGTCGTACAGTTACGTGGCCTTGGGCTCAAAGCTATCTGAGCGCCGAAACACACACACACACCGACAGACACACATGGTTCTCTTAGCAGGGACTGCCCTGGAATGCTGGCACCGAACCAAAGAACTGGTGATAACGAGGTTGAAGTTAGTTCGGATTTTAGCTGCGCCTCAACCTCCTAACACCCTTTCCAAACCTGATTCATCCCAAAATGTTTTTCCAAGAGAGGGAGATGAAAACATTCTCTCCCTCTCTCCCCTCCCTTCTTTCATTGCCAAATACAGTTGAGCCCACCCCCCTTCCCCTCCTCCCTCCTCCCCCTTTCTATTACTCGCACACACACACACACACAAACTATCTGTTTCACACCCCGTTCCTCCCTCCCTCCCTCCCGTTCTCTCACATCTCTCTCTTCTCTCCTCCCCTGGCACCTCGATGTGTTTCTCTTTAATTGAGATGCATTTCAATGTGGTGCAAATTAGCTTTCTACAGCTCCAGTCTAAACTTGCAACCTGTGCGTGTGCGCCTGTGCATGCGTGTGCGCGTGTAATCTATACGTGTGTGTGTGTGTGTTTGTGTGAAAAGAATTCCCACAGTTGAAAGTGAAGGCGCTACCTTCCTGTTCATTTCTCCAACGCATCTTCTGATGCCTCCTCTCTCCCACCGTTAGTACAGCGTTGATAACGTTGGACTCCTTTAGTTTGTGTTTCTTGGCTGCAGGAATGTACTTTTCTGCCCCTCCCCAAGGATTTGAATTCAGTTGTGTGCCTCTGAGAGATGACAGTGCATGGGAGCTCATTAGGCAGAGGGCCAGGAATCAGGAGGGTCAGGGGTTTTCGTAAAGACATGTTTCAGTTATGCAATGCTGGTCTCGCTCAGCTGATCTGATGCTGTTTGGCTAAAGGGAACGGCTGGCCGGTTGGCTGGTGGTATTCTGTACACTGTGCAGGAGGGCACAAGTGCAGGGCTGATTAAGTATTAAAGAAATCCTGTTTTGAGTAACAAGCTCGTCGTTAGTTAGTTTTCGTGAGTTTTCTCCTCTTTCCAGAAACTTGAAAATTATCCCAAAAAAACAACCGAAATACAAATACGTATTCGTACGTCTGCGGTCCATTTTTATGAGTGCAATACCTCAGGAACGCCTGTGAGGAATTCCTTCAAATTTGGCACAGACTCTCGAAGATGAACTGACTAGATTTGGGAGGTCTGTCGCATTCTCACGGTATTTTCAGGAATGCCTTGATGGATTTTTTTGTCAAATTTGGCACAAACTGGTTAGAATTTGGTGGTCAAAGATCATTGCAACTCAAAAACAGGTTTTTTGGGTCATAACTTGAGATTGAAGACGCTAATTGTGGCAATTTCACAGAAATGTCTGATAGGATAAAATGATGATGGTGATGCCATTTTGGACCCATGGATGTAAACTGCAACATGATTGGCATTCAATTCTAGTTAACTTGTGAACTATTGGTACGTATTAACTTCAGCCACTAAGAACCTATCAAAGGACACAACTTTGATCTGCCCAAATAGAAGCCCAAGAACTGAACTGGAGGGATCAGCATGCGGCCTCAATACAACATGTCTCTGTGGGGAAAGAAATCCCGCCTCGTGGCAGATACCGACTCACGGCAGGTTTTTCCAGGTGGTCTCTGGCATGGGCATGTATGAGGGAGCGAGAGGCGTCGTTAGGGAGAGTGATGCTGACAGTGAGGTGACCTTGGGGCTCCCAGTCTTCCTCCTGTCGATGAAGGGGATGACTTAGTGCCTCCCTCCCCACCCATGATAGCTCATTTATTATCATTAGGCACACAGTCAAAAGATGCTGCTAGGACCCTCAAAACAGAGTAGTAGTCTGCGGGCATGTGAGGGAGAGTGAGAGACAACAGGACAGAGACTGAGAAGGAAGTCTTATCTCTTGAGATAAGCATACGTGGCCGTTAGGCTGCACTTGTCACAGGTTTGCCCGCCTTTTGTGTTGGCCCCCGAAACGCGTGTCCACCCGTATCTTGATGGCGGACGCGTTGCCTGTCAGTCCGCATCTACGCCCGGCCGCCTGCTCGCCGTGCAACATAAATAACGGCCCGTGCCATAACCCTAACCTTACGTCACCTCCAGCCAGCCGGCGAGCGGCGTCGTGGTATATGGGGACGTCAGGGCTGCCTCTGTGCTATCGTTTCTCAGCGTGATGGATGGAGACTTCTGCAGGCCAGTCAATACCCAATCTGAGCCCCACTGTCCTGATTTAAGATACAGCAGCACCCAGGTGACACACTCAGAGGCACGCCACTTTAATCACTCTGAGCATCAACTCTGCACCGCCAAGATTGGTGTGTGGGTGGGTTTAGTGTGTGTGTGTTGTGTGTGTGTTTGTATTAGGAGCTCACTCAGTCAAGCACTGCTGTAATCACATGGCGATCGGCAAGTGCCTGCACTTCTGACAGAGTTAACATTTCTTTAGCATCTAGAGGGGGGAACATAAATAACATTTGCAGGGGGGAGCTTTGCTGCGTATAGCTTGAGGGAGAACAAAATGTAGAAATCAAAGTTCTCATCTTTATATACTTGTTACTGTTTTGCCAAATGGAGGAAATTACATTTCGGCCTGGATTAGATTTGGTGTTTTATTCCAAGCCACGAGGGGAGGGAGGGGGGGCTGGCGGGATGATACGAAGCATGCAGGACTTGGGAGACGTGACTCGGCTACTAGGCTACATGGTTGAAGTGATTGATTCTGTCTCCAAGTCGGCTCCAAGTCGGTGTTTAGTGTTTCAATGTTTCACCAGGGCCACCACCTTTTCTCCAACCGTAACCAGTTGGCTGAACAAAACGCTTATCGGAATGTCATTTTTGTCGAGTTCACATTAATGGCGTCTCATGCCAGGATGGAAAAGTGAGACTGTTCCACGAGTGGAAAGGTGGGCGACCGAGCTCGGCGCGTACAATCTCCCCCACTGTTTCAGCTTCTGGGCGCCTCATGCGGGAGAGAGTGCTTCGGTGTGTGCGGTAATCAGGGGAAGATTGTGTTTGTATGAGTGAACCGTTGGGCATCACTACTTTATCAGAGAGTAATCTGTTTGCACTGGTTCAAATTATTCCCCCCTTGGCGTGTCATCATTCACATACATGCACCACACGCACTTACGTGTGTACACGGCACAACACGCAGGCGCTCATCCGCATCCACGGCCCCTCCCCCCGCCCGCCCCTCCACTTTGGCTGTTAGTCTAATTTATGAGGTGCCGTTAATTTGGCCTAAACGCTCGTTGCGAGACCTCCCTCATCCCGCCATCCCTCCTTCTCGTCCTCTCTCTCTCATCAGTCACTCGGCCGAGTAAATCAGAGGGGTGGTATTGCACAGCAGGCAATACATAGACTGGACACCTTGACTAATATACCGCTGTCCTTCTTCCTCCCCTCCCTCTCCCGGTCTATCTAACTCTCTCGCTCTCTCCATCTCTCTTTTCCCCGCTGTCTAAATCAAATTTGGCTCCCCTCTTCTCCTCTCATCTGCTCCCCTTGTAGTTTTTGCCTCTTCCTCATTACTATCTACACTTCCTTCACTTCTGTGCTACTCTTCCCCCCCCCCCCCCCCACTGTCTCCATACTTCTGTCCTCTGCCTCTCTTGCTCTACTCTCCTTCTTCACTCCCTTACCTTGCTCCTCCTTGCCTCCTCCCCATGTTCTTCTGTTCTCATGTTAGGTGTAAATTTAGAACAGAAGGCATGAGGGGATGCTGTGTGTATGTGTGTGTTTGTGTGTGTGTGTGTGTGTCTGCGTGTGTGAGAAAGAGAAACTCTACATGAAAGCTTCTCTGAGTCCCCATACAGCGCTCAGATGGGGCTGATTAAAACCTAAAGCCTTGGTTTTCATCCACATTTAGGATTCACATAAAATTCGATAAACACACTCTTGTGCTTATACACACACACACACACACACACACACACAGAACCACACTTACACACACTTACATGCACGGATGCATTCACACATTAACAAATGTGCACACATAATTATCTTAAGATTTCTTTCTTTTGCTCCCTACTTCTGTTGTGCTCTTTTCTTTTTCAGTTTTTCTGTCAGACGCACACACACTACACTGTAGTGACCAGATGGGGCCTCATTTATAAAGCTTGCGTACGCACAAAATGGGGCTGGAAATGTGCATACGCCACTTTCCACGCAAATGTTGTGATCTATAAAAACCACACTTGACGGGAAAGTGTGCGTACCTGTAAGCAAACTCTGAGGCATGCGTACCGGTACGCACATTCTGGAGACTGGAAGGGAATCAGCGACACAGATTGAGCTGTGGTGAACTGAAGTCAGATAATTTGATGACTCGCACACATTTAATTTCACTCCAAATTATATGTTAGATCTGCGTTAAACTTTTGGGTATTGGCTTTTGGGCATATGTACACTTTTAGTAGGGATCCTATGCACAGTTTTATAAATAAGGCCCCAGATGATTGTGATTGTGGTCAACGAGTGGGAACACAGGTGTTGTGTGTCACAGCCATTGCAGTAAGCCATCATGTACAATACTTGGGACTTGCATTCTAAACTTGCATTCTTTGTACTGGCCATCAGGGGGCGACTCCTGGTTGTAAAAAGAAAGCTGATTGTATAGAAGTCTATGAGGAAATGGCCCTTCTTCTCACTTGATTTATTATCTCAGTAAACGTTGTTAAGAGGGTTTATGGTCTCAATCTCAAGTCTTCTTCTATGATGTTCATTTGGTAAATGATGGTCCATATAGAGTCCCATACTTAACAGCGTGGCTACCTTGTGATTGACAGTTTGTTGTCTGATCTGGTCAGCATTGTCCGTGTTGGTCTTAGAACTTTAACCCTTTCAGTGTGTTTTCAGTTCATGAAAGTTAAATGGAAAATTTTCTTCACTCAGCAAAATCTTATTCTAAGTCTTATAGTGTCATTTCTGGTTGCAAAAAAAAACTAAGATGCTTCTCAATTGCAGTCCACAAATGTCTGAATGCATCCACTTGTACACCTTCTAGCCTAAACCTAAAGGGAACAGACCCATAGTCAATGTAAATAATGACACCTGTGTTTGCCCTCTAATGTCAAAATGGCTGCTTTGAAAAAGGAATAGTCTCCTCCAATATAGGGGAAGTGAACGGAAAGAGCATCAGACAAGTGAGAGTCTCTCATTGCTTCACGCCACATTCTCTCTAATTCCAAACACGGCACACACTTGGGAGTAACCCTGTGCTGTATGCACTGTTCTGGACTGCCCAGCACACCTATATATCACTGTCCACCCCCCTCTTTCTCTTGTCTCTTGTCTTTTGGTGTCTTTTTTCCATCTCTCACCCCGCTCTAAATCGTTCTGGGTTTCATGTCTCTTCATTCTTTTCCTTCTTCTTACTCACACCCATCTGCCGCCCTCTTCTCTGTCCCTTCTCTTCTCTCCTCTTCAAATTCCCATAGCACAAAGGGCTAAGCTACCTCTCAATAAATGTAACAACATCTAGCCTCCTGTTCTCTGCCACACCCCCCTCCCCATCACCATCCCTACCTCTACCCCCACCTCCCCTCCTCTGTCTGTCACTTCTCCCTCAGCGGGCTTCTGACGAGTGCACACTTACAGTCACAAGATAAAGCATACTACCTCTGCCTCATCCCTCTGTGTATTATATAAAGCCACGGTGGTTATCATTAGGTAAAAAGACCTTAAAACAATGCCTCATTCTATATAAAGATCAGGCTCACTTTAGAGCAAAGAGTTGACCTAATTAGAATAGAAATAGAATTTTTAAGGTCTGTGACTTTTCATTAATTTCTTTTTCATAACAAAACACTTTTTGCATTTTAATTTGTGTTATTGTTTACTCAACAAGGAAAATGCTAAATGCATTTATTGCAGCAGATATAGCTTAATGCTATAATGTTCATATCAACGATTTTACAGCAAATTAAAACAGTTAACCTCAACAAACAAAGTCAGATATCTTTATTACAGGCAGATTTAAAAGAGACAGTACCCAACTTACTGCCCTAACACCAGCAACCTTAAGCTTAATTCAATTTGAATGCAGCATAGCCTAGCTTTGTGACTACAAATCTGAGAATCCTTCTGATATTTCTTTTTTTTCTCTCACTAGAATGAAAAAAAGTACTTCACTCTCTGATATTAAATGTTGAAGGCTGCGCTAAATGAAAAAGAACCAAACATTGTGGACCAAACGCTTCACAGTTCCCTTCATCGTGGGCTCTTCGTGGTCTGGCCTTCGATGGCATGAAATAATGTTACAAACCGCTGTAAAGATACTACTCCAAACAATTAAGGGAACACTTCAATCTCACATCAGATCTCGATAAACAAATTATGCAAGTTGAAAATCTGTACTGATGTACATTCTAAAATTTGTTGAGAACAAAATGACATAACAAATGTCAGTGGCAACCAAACTCTTCAACCAGTTGCGGCTGGATTCAAAATCACACCAAATTAAAATCACAGGCTGATCCAACTTTCATACCGTCAACTCATAATGTGACTCAATCGTGTGTTTGGCCCCCGCCTGCCTGTATCAACTCCCAACAATGTCTAAGCTGCTCCTGGTGAGTCGGGGGACGGTCTCCTGGGGCATCTCCTCTCAGACCTGGATCAGGGCATCAGTGAGATCCTGGGCAGTCTGCTTTGGCGGCAGCGGATGCACCGATACATAATGTCCCATAGGTACTCAATTGGATTTAGGTCAGGGGAACATGAGGGCCAGTCAATGGCCGGGCTAGTCCTGCAGCAGGAGGAACCCAGGGTCCACTGCACCAACCTAAGGTCTGGCAAATCACTCTGAGGATTTCATCCAACAGCAGTCTGGGTACCGTTGGCTATGACATGGAGGTCTGTTTTACCCTCCAAGGATATGCCGCCCCAGACCATCACTGACCCACCACCAGACCAGTCCATGCTTACCGACAGCATAACGTTCACCACGCCGTCTCCAGGCGGTTTCACGCCTGTCACATGTGCTCAGTGTGAACCTGCTCTCATGTGTGAGGAGAACGCTGAGCCAATGGTGGACCTGCCTATTCTGGTGTTCTCTGGCAAATACCAATGTAGCTGCACGGTGCTGGGCTGTGAGACCAGGTCCCACTAGAGGACGTCGGATCCTCATTTCACCCTCACAGAGTCTGTTTCTGACGGTTTGGTAAGAAACATGTACACCAGGCTCTTGAGAATGTGCTGGGAGACACAACAAACCTTCTTGTGTCCTTACGTATGGATGTGGATCCTGCAGGAGCTTGACTACCTGTGAACCTGATTGGGCTGCAGGTACCGTCTCATGCTACACCTAGTGACAAGTACACTAGCAGAACCCAGAACTAGAGAATAATCAGTCAGGAAGGATACGGAGAGAGCAACTGTCTGTGGTCACCACATCAAAACCATCCCCTTGTTGGAGTTTGTCTTGCTTTTACCTCCATTACACCTGTTGTCACTTTAATTTGTAGCAAATCAAGTGAAACTGATTCACAATCACTTCTACTTCCTAAATGGACAGATTGATCTCCCTGAAGTATAACTGACTTGGTGTTATACTGTGATGATTAAGTGTTCCCTTCAGTTTTTAAGCAGTGTAATACACCAACATTCACGATAAGCAGAAAATCCTTCAAATTTGACTGTTAATTAAAAATGTCCTGAGTTATTCTCTACAGACATTCTGAACACTTCTCGCTGTGGAGTTCAATTGTAGATCTAATAGCGTCGTTTGTATTAAACTCGGATTAAGAAAAGCAGAGTTGCATCAATTTGTCAATCAGTTGATCCGACACTTGACAGAAAATTGATAAGAGATTAATAACAAAATGTTCAGGGTCCAACTCCTCAAATGCAATGATTTGCTGGTTAAATGGAATATTATCAGGTTTCAGAAAGTTGGTTGGACAAAAAAAAGATTGATCGATTAATTGGGAAAATAATCAGATTATTAGTCAATATAATCATTAGGTGGAGAGCAAGGGTTGAATAAACATAAAAAAACGATATCTACTCATATCTACATCTGAATAGTAACCAAAGTAGAACAGAACCGTAGATTTGGAGTGCGTCTCATTTTTGATAAACATTGTGTACTTATCCATACAACTTCTTTGTGAAGTTTTAGTCACTGATAAGTACATTCAGGTCATGTTCTTTGAGCTCAGCAGCATAAATCAGGACTTATCAGCTTCTGACAATAGTGGCAGCCTGATGAAACAGTCAGATAAGTGCAGAATGATGAAATTTTACCATATACTTTTTTAACTTGACTTCTGGGGATCGCTGGATACATCCATTATTTCACCAGTGAAAAGCATTTAACACACGCATAATACATGCGGTAATGGCTTTACACATGTGAAAAGCACATCCTTTATTTCACAACTCCCTGCCCGCCAGGGTTCAACACCTTCCACTTAAATAATGATTGCCCGGACCACGCAAATCAAGTCCGAATTGGGTGCATTTTCTTGTGTGAATCCATTACGTGGCTGTATCCCTGTGAGATCTCCGGGACGCAGGCCAAGTGTCTCTGGCTGAGCCATCTCCATTCGCTATGTGTCTGTTCAGTCATCCACACAGAAGACGGATAGAACCACCAGTCTGCTCACCCCTCCAGTCGCACCAATGTAATCAGACCTCAGCAGCCATAAAGCACCGGCTATGGACACCCTGCCCGACACACACACACACACACACACACACACGGAAACACAATCCCCAAGTACGCAGATCCAAATGAATGTATGTAAGTGTAGACTCGTGCATGAGCTGTGAGCAGAGCTCTGAAACATGGCACTGTTACATTGGTGGTCCTCTCTGAGGTGAGGCGTTCTGCCCCACATCTCCCACTCTGCCGGGGTAGGAAGGATGTCTTCTGGCCCAAGGGTGTTCTTCATCATGTTGCCCGTCCTGCTACCATTATATGTGTGTGTGTGTGTGTACAGATGGACTACCGTCTGAGTTATGTGAAAGCTTGTGTCTTTATCTCCCTCTCTCACTGTCTCTTCCCTTTCCATCACTCTTTTAGCACCTCCATCAGTGTCTGTTTCACCCCTCTCCACCGCCTGTGTCTCAGGCCATTTTGTGTCTGTTTGTCTTTTTTGTTATCTTGTATCTTTTGTTCTCCTCCTCGACAAACTAGCAGTCAGTGTCCCCCCCCTCCCTCCCCTTCGTCGCTCTCCCTCTCCAGCTTTTGTGGTGTGAACGATGGCAGATGACTGTGCTTTAGGAGATTTACTGCTGGATCGCGTCTCTGTCAGGTGTCGAGACGAAAGGAGAGCGATGAGGGTGGGGGAGAGTGGGAAGATAGAGGAGGACACGGGGAGAAGGGGAGGGAATGGAGTCGGAAGATGAGGGTGAAGAAAGGGATGAGAAGGAGAAGATTGTGTAGAACGTAGAATGAAGTGGAGCAAGAAAAATGAGAACAGAGTATAGAAGAGAAAGAGAGGCTCCGCTGTCCTTTTAAAAGTCTCTGAATATAATTTGGCAGAATTGCCTCACACTCGGATATTACACCCTCTCTTACTTTCCCTCTTTTTCTCACCAAAACATAAACACACAAACTCACACAAGTGACACAAACAAATGAATTCATGCCGTCCACTTCCAGGTGAAACCTGTATTCACGCCGGCCAGAAACCAATCTGTGTTCCTCTGTAAATGCCCAGATCGGCTGATCCCACGTTCTGGTTTAAAAGCGACTCTCTGCAGTTATGCGCCGCGGGTTTTGTGAGGGGTTAAAGTTGTGGCTGAAGGGTCACTGTGAATGTTTCAAACCACTAAAAGAGCATTCACACTCCTTAATGGCTCCCAAGAGGAAACAAAACGCACACTTCTTCAAAGGCCAGGCGCACTGCCTGACTGCAGAACATGTATTCACAGCACGCACACACACACACACACACACACACACATACACACACACCACCAATCCGAATGGAACCAAATCAAGTCACAAGTTATTTGACTTAAGAAAGTGGGACAGGAATGAGTCCTTCAGCCCAGAAATGAGTCAGCATTTTTGCACTTCCAGTTTCCTTGTGTCGAAGTAGGCGGCAACCTCTGGTTCTGAATAATAAAGCTGATGGGGAATTGCCTTAAATTTGGATTCTCTCTACTTGCCATCAGGGGGTGACTGTTGACCATACTTCTCACCTGATTATTATCTCTATGAACGCTAGTTTCAAGTCTTCTTCAGTACACCATGATGTCCATTTAGTAAATAATGGTCCTAAGCAGTGTTTGCTTTAGGGCGGGGCTACCTTGATTGATAGGTCGTGACCACTACCAATGCAATTAGCTACTAAGATGACTTTAAAACTTAGCTGTAAAGTTGACCTTAAATTATGAAGCTAACTTTGTGAACAGCTTCACACCACATGGAGCCAGATCCACTAAGGTTTCTGCCCAGGGTGCCGGTCCACGCTTGTCTTCATCTGATCCATCCTCTTCCTCATTCCAAATATTGTCATTTCTGTCCACTGGTTGCAAAAATCCAAGATGGCAAAGGCCTAAACCATAGTCAACAAACCGAAGGGTGACGTCATGATGACCACTTGCCACCAGTTATATATAGTCTATGTCTCAAAGTCAAAGTTTTTGTTTTGTCTGTGGTTAAAAACAAGTGTAAGAGATTATAACATTTTGTTCTACGATATAACAATCACATTTTTAATCCTTTACATGTCTCCAAAAAGGAGACTCCTAACACATGGCTTGCCTGCCCAGACTTGTGTACACTCACAGTGATGCAACCGTCGTATACACTCTCTATACAGCCTAATGTTAGCCTTTTACTTCTGGCGCTTGCATTCACGTTTCAACAATCATAAAAGTGGCTCTCATTTCAGCCTCTTTCTGAACAAAACATCTAAGTATCATAAGCATGTATTTACCACATAGCTTTTTTTCTGCAATGATCCAAAATCTAATTGAGAAATCCCATCGGCTGTCTGTCGAGGTAAATATGCTAGGCAATGGGAAAATCTGCTGTACGTATTCAACCACCATATAGCAGATGGTCACATCGTCAAGTAAACTAAAATAGTTCCAAAAACACATTGCTCCTCCAACAGATTGAATGAACGGTATCTGAAGATCCTGTTTGGCCGCGTACAAATGATGCCTGAATTCAATTGAAACATTACATGAGTCCACTCTCAGTCGTCTCATTCACAGATTTAAGTGCAACAATCCGTATTAGCTGTGTTATCAAGAAACGGATCATAAAGTGCAACTGCTCCACATCCTGAAAAGGCCAAAAATAACCCTGCATCAAAACAACACGAGGGGCTGCGCTGGTGTGGGCGTGAGGCTACAGGTACCGCGGAGAAGGAGAGATACAAACCAGGAAGTCCAGGTTGAAGCCTTATCATACAACAAGACACGACACAGCAGTTTTACCCCTTTGAGGAAGGATTTTACAACTCTGCAAAGTTATCATGTCAGCAATAACAAGCTCCTCCGCCTAGGTGCTCGGGAGACAAACTTCAGGATTAGCACGTAGCTACATAGCACAAGGCTGTACACGGAGGACCGGAACTGTCTTCTGCAAAGCGATATTAGTTATAAAATGCGGCGCTGTGATCGCACCGGGATCCATTTATTGTCGGGCTTGCACACGGCGACTGGTGGTCAGGTTCACACTATGTAAGTCTGTCAGCAACGGCGATGCTGGCAGCGACGGCGGCACAATCTGGACACGTTGTGTCATCGAAACACGACTCATGTTCGGAACGCTCCTGCTGATTATGAACATTAATTTCCCAGAGAGAGTATGAGAAGGGTAAATAGGAATGAATGCATACCAAAACTGTGCAACTCAGATTTATCCAGGGAGAATTCTGAGGGTGGAATTTTCTAAAAAGAATCCACCTTTTTGACTTGGACCTTTTTTATGCAAAATAAAATAGTTCTGCTTTCAGTTTATATTTGACCTTCAACACTTTTGATTGCAATGCAAATCATTTGACTCTGTTAATTAACATTTGATCTTTAAACTGAAAAGGTGTTTCTTTGCAGTTTAGTTTAGTCTTACAGTTAATTTATATTTCATGTTGGTTTCCATTAAATATCTGTTATTGCTGGACCAAATGTTAATGCGCTTCACTTTAAAAATGCAATACAATTTCAGTTGCTCACAGTAAGTCTGACCCTTTGCCCGACGTCTTCATCTGAAAATGCACAAATCTCAAGACGGGAACAAATTGCATGTAGCACTATTGGCAACTATCGAATGTTTATCTGCAGCTCGACTCCTTGTATTTAAATGAACCCATATGACTTCAATGTTGTCATTGTATTTCACTGGGTGGTGCAATAAAACGAAGATGAGGTATTAGTTTATTGATCTATCTTAATTAATTTGTCCTCCCAAGGACGGCCAAACAAAAACAAAAATGCACACACAGATGTTCAACACAAAGGCACGTGGACGTGTGTGCGTGAATGGCTGCTTTATGTGATGAGGAGAAAACGAGAACACCAAAGATGCTCTGAGAGAGAGGCGGAGCAGGAGAGGAGATGGTTGGAGGCACCCATCTGTCAGAGAAAAAGAGGAGAGACAGGCTGAGAGACAGACAGACTTGTTGGGAGAACGAAGGGGTTGGGAAACTGACAAACTGCAAACAGCATGTGGATGTACAGACACGGGCTGTGAGACAGAGAAGGGGGGGGGGGCAGAGACAGGAAGAGGGGGTGAAAGACAGCCAGCCTGAGAGAGTGACAGAGTGCAGTCCTGAGAGAGAGAGAGAGAGAGAGAGAGAGAGAGTGTGTGGGTGAATGTGAGAGCAGTGCTTGCTAACTCGCCTGTCAATCTGAATCTTTGATTGACACCTCGGGGTCCGACACTCCTCTCTTAACCCACCGGCTCTTCTTGTCAGGATGTAGGGCATAGGGTCACACACACACACACACCGACACACACACACCCTTCCATGATAGGAAATATGATGTGGATGTGCGGCGTCTCTCGGTGTCCACACACACCGTACACATTAACAGCAGACACACACATGCAGGCGAGGGTCTCCTGTGGGGTCCACACTTGCTGACTGGACCTTAACCTTTCACACATGACCTTTGACCTTTGACACTGTCAGCAATACATCTTTCCACTGGACGTCTCATTTTTCACATCAGACTGTCTAAATGTGTGTGTCCATGTGTTTTCTTTCATCTTCTAAATCTCCCTCTCTCTCTCTTTCTCTCTCTCTCTGTGTACACAAATGCACACTCAATATATATATATGACATAGAGAGCATATGCGCGTGTTTATATGCTCTCTCGCTCACACATGCACACACACACACACAAACACACACACACACACAGAAATGTCCTGCGATAGAGGGATGATAACAAGGTGTCCTCTACTGGATGTCCTGAGCTCTCACAGTTAGTCACACTCCAGGCTGAAACACTGCATCGTGTGTGTGTGTGTGTGTGTGTGTGTGTGTGTGTGTGTGTGTGTGTGTGTGTGTGTGTGTGTGTTTGTGTGCGTGCGTTTACGTCAGAAAAATAGCACCACTGTAGCAGCAGCAACAGTATGGGTAACACTGAGCAATTTATATTAATATTCATAGAATACATTTTTCAGATTTTCCTAAGAAGCTCAACTTTGAAATTGAAAACAAAGAAAATGGTTATAATCCATAAAGTATGACTGCATATTAGGGCCATTGTAAGTAAGTCAATAAATAAATACAGAGCCCGGGGAGGGATTTAATATTCAGAGGAAAAACTCAAAATATACTTTGAAAAACTTTTAATATTTCCTCAGATGAAAGTGGCAAATTTCCAACAAAAAAAGCCTCAAATTTCGGAGAAGACTTTTTGGTCAAGGAACCAACTTGCCTCATTTTTGCAATGTTGGATCCATCTCATCACACCACTTCATTTTTGTTTTCTCTTTAATCGCAGACAATATTCAAGTTTCTACTTTCCTGAGTTTTTTTCTTGTCAATTTGCCACTTTGTTTTTTCCCTGAATTGTACCCCTCTGGCTCCATATTTATTTATTCTTCTTGTAAATTTGACATGAACCTTGGAAATTCTGAGTTTTTCGTTTTGAATCCTACCCCTCTCCCCTGGATGAAAAAAACATGCTATAATGTATAATGATCCTAATACGCCATCGTAATAAAGACAATGAACACAGTGCCAGACCATACAAGCATGACATTAGATAATATCTAATTAGACATTAGATAATCTCTCTAATTTAATTCTGAATGTCTGTATATTTGAATATCATCCTCCAGTCCTTGCAGGTATTCTTTAGGGGACACCACAGACACTATTGTTTTTTCTCGTCTTTTTTCTCTATGTTTTTCTTACAGTGTGGAAGTCAAGTGACAACCTTCATTTGTTTATGCATAATAATTATTATCAATTGAAAGACACGATCAAACCAAAGGGCAGATCTGTGCATATTTAATGAGAGATGGAAGTTTTGCATAAAATGTTGCGAGGAGGAACAAAACAAGCATTTATATTCATGATTAATAAAAAAAAAAAAAATGTTTAGGTTTCATTTGAATGTGATTAAGAGCTGATGGTGTTTTTTCCTAAAACCTGATAAGTAAGTATTCACCAACCAGACTGAGCTGCGATCCAGAGACTTGAAATCTCACATTTTTTTAATCAGTCGGCTTCACACCTGCGTTGGCAGCGATGTGAAGATGACTGATCTGTTCAGGCTGGTTTTGTTAATGGAAGGAGATGTGATATGTTCTTTATCATTATTACACACATATTACATAATTATTACATACCTGCAGGCTTATGAGAGGAAGTGTCCATCTGGCGGTCTACGTGTGTGTGTGTGTGTGTGTGTGTGTGTGTGTGTGTGTGTGTGTGTGTGTGTGTGTGTGTGCACCAGTAGGGGTTTTGACTAATAGGGTCATTATTAATGCTGAGTCAGGAATACCGCTGATTGCAGTGGTTGGATACCGACCCAACGAGCAAAGACACACACACACACACACACACCTCGCTTGCGCATGCACACACACGCTCTCTGTCTTGCGCTCGCACGCAAACACACATTTTCATTTCTTTCAGGCTCTCATAGGTGTACTTATGCACATAAACCTCCCACATCAACCAATAAACTTCCTCACCCAGAAATCCCTCTCTCAACCTCTCTGACCTCCTTTGCTCTTGTGCACACGCGCACACACGCACGCACGCATGCACGCGCACACACACGCACGCACACACACACGCACGCATGCACCATGAGCTTGATATAGCCAGACAGTATAGCAGGTGTTGTGTTCAGTAACCAGTCACTTCCTTCTTTTTGACAGTGCTACAAATGATCCTCACACACACAGACACACACACACACACACACACACTATACACAATATAAGTATGCACACTGGTATTAGCATACACACATTTACCAGAGAGAACAAGTGTTTTAAGAATCAGCTGATAAAAACAATCTACTTCGTTCATTGTGCCGGACAAATACCAATGAGCAATGAGCAGAGTTCCAAACAAACTAAGTTAAAGTCTAAGTGAACACCAGGACTTTATTCTTGTCTACACAAAGAGAGAAAAATGTGATTTGAGTCTCAATTCAAAGAGAAATTCCCCCAATTTCCCCTGTAATTGCCAGTGTGATCTGGAGTCCGTCACGAGTCAGAGAAACTAACCCTGATGATGTCATCCCACGGACATGTGTTTGATCCGAATGTCTCTTTTGTTGATTTTATCACATCCTAATGTCTCCTTTTAAAACGTAACCGTTGACAACCTTCGGCTCTGCCTCAGGTCTGAGTCACTGCTCTGACCTTGGGAAACCTGAAGCTCAGCTAGTACTCAGTGATTTGCTGGTGATGATCATCGGTTCCTTCAGATAGGTGATGCACAGCTTTGAACACAGACCAAATGTCAGCTTTGTGACCCCCCCCCCCCCCCCCCACCCGTCTCAGCATCATCAGTAAACAAGCAGTCACATCAAGATCAATCCCAACATTTAACAACACAATTAGATATTTGCTTTCATGTTTGTGCACGTGTGTGTGTGTGTGTGTGTGTGTGTGTGTGTGTGTGTGTGTGTGTGTGTGGATTCATACATGGCTTCAAGACTAAGTGCATACTTAAACATGTTTTTAAGTTGTAAACTAAATAAGACTCATTTGGTGCAACACATCAATGCTGCTGTTAGAATTGACAAACTTCCCAAATGTATCAAATCTGCCACTCATGGTCGAAAACCTTTGATCAGCCGCAATTCTGAGATAAAGTTGGCCGTTTGGGAATAATCTACGTCATAAAATGACGTAAAGGCTCAATAGCCTCAAATCATTTTGCCGAGCGCCAAAACAATTATTTTCAAAGTTATTTGCGTATCGTCTTAACGGACAGACTTCACAAACCATGGCAAAGTACTTTTTACTAATCGTTACTTCGGCATACTCTTTATCCGTATATTGTAATTAAATCATTTGATAGCGACCGCTGCTGTGAATACAGCTCTATGAGACTGACCCACCCCCCCACTGTCCGGGCTAGGGCTGGGTATCGCCACTGATGTCCCGAATCGATTCGATTCTGATTCACAAGGTCCGGATTCGGTTTAATCTCCAATTCAATATCGATTCGGTTCAGGATATTTCAGTTACAATATCAATTTTGCTTGGATATGAAATAGATTCTCATAGAACTAATGCTGTAAATTGTACAAGGAACCCTCTAACCTGGTGCATTATTAAAATATTAATGTTTACATTAAGAATTGACCCCAAAGCAGTGACATGAATGTACTTTTTTATTAAACATGACCAACAGCCTGTCAGGCTTACACTATATCTTATTTGTGTCTGTACGGAAGTCAAGTAAGTTCTGAGTGTAGTGAAAGGAGATGACAACATCTGAACAGATCTGAGCAGCAACCTGGGATAGAGAGAGAACAACCGTCAATAGGTTTAGAGATCCCACATGTTTGCCATGTTTGGCCTTATGAAATCTGAATTATTTTTTCCAGATTCCATTTGATTTCCCCCCACCCCTAGTAACCATT
The DNA here is from genome assembly GCF_963514095.1 of Eutrigla gurnardus. Classification (NCBI taxonomy): domain Eukaryota; kingdom Metazoa; phylum Chordata; class Actinopteri; order Perciformes; family Triglidae; genus Eutrigla; species Eutrigla gurnardus. Next base: position 12,126,530 of record NC_139917.1, read on the forward strand.
GTGTGGCATTACAATCATCTGTTGTCATCTCTCAGCACCTTGTGATATAGTGTCACATATATCCTCTCTGAGCTGATGATTAGATCCAAGTCGTTGGAGTAAACTAACGTGGAATAATAAGGATTAGAGCAGCGTGAGTGTTAATTACAAAGTGACTCTGCTGATGCGATGTGCCATTGTATTTATTCAGCTGTGGACCATCTTTGTGTGTGTTTGTGTTTGCCGTCGTTTCCGGGAGTCGTGCCCTTTAGCACATGAATTTCACACTCGGGGATCTTTATTCTTAATAACAACTCGGCAGCGTGGCCGCAGGTTTTAATCAAAGCATGGGTGGTATGTCACATTTGTGTGTGTGTTTCTAGTTCTATGTGCGATGTGACAATGTTCATTGTTCCTGAAAGCTACCAGTTTCTAAATCAAGCCTTTTATGAAGTTCTGCTGCTTCTGGGCAGACCATTAACATTTCATGTCAGCCTGGCTCACTCTCCTCCTCCCTCCTATGGGCGTTAAGGAGAAGTTCCCCTCTTTGAATAATCCCGGCTGCTGTCTGCAAAAGCATGCATTTGTTTATTGAGATATTTGATTTTTCAAGTGTACACAGTGGACACAGCTGTTAAGCTTGACCCCAGCTCAGAACTTTGAGTTTAAACGTTCGTTTTCGGACAAAGTGGTTTTCATAATGCCAACGGAGGAACAGATTTCTTTTTTCTTTTTTTAAAAATCTCAAAGTAGAGCCATAAGTTTCATCACTTTGCCAGACTTAATCGTCTCCTTCTCCCACTACGTCCTCACTCTCTTAACATTCCACCGCTCACTTGTCAGTTCTGAAGCGCAGCTTGCCTTAAGAGTCAGGATTCCGGCGCGTAAGCTCGTCTCATTATCCCCGTTTGTGTGCGGAGGCCAGTGTTTGCGTGCGCTTCATGTACGAGTGTATAACTGACTGTGAGAGCGTGAGTGAGTGATGGGCTCGTAAGCCCCCCTCTCTCGCGTTCTGTTTGAAATAAAGCGACAGATAATCGCAGGGCTCTGGCGAAGCGAGCTCATCTGAGCGCCAATCGATACGGGTGCCATAGCTTCAAAGCAGCCCTTCAAAGAGGAGAGAAATAGCCATATGCTCTACGTGCCGTGTGTGTGTGTGTGTGTGTGTGGGGGGGGGGGGGGGGGGAAGCGGGTGATTGTGAGTGAGAGAATAAAAGGAAGAGAGAGACAGTCGGGGAGTCTCTGTGTGCAGATGAAAACAGTTTTCATTTAGTAGCAAACATTATCACTTTACAGCTGACATGCGAAGTGCTTGTGATTCGACTGACGTCTCTGTTTAAATTGGACAAAATCATTGTTTCGTTAGCTCCTAATCTCTTGATATTACGACAATGTCATCTTTTATTCAGCAAAACTGGCAGCAGCTGTGGCCTTTTGTTGAGAAAACAGGCTGGGAGGAGACACTCACACACACTCTCCAAACCATCTCCCTCAGTGTGTGTGTGTGTGTGTGTGTGTGTGTGCAGCAAAGCGTAGACTATACAGCGTACCGAGAGGCAGCGGGAGCCGAATGCATGCAGGAAGGAAGGAGTGCGAGGACGAGAGAATGAGGGAGTGAGAGAGGGAGAAGGAGGTGCACGGAGACGTGTTTCTATGTGAGACCGGGATGAAGGAGAGGAATCCCTCCCCGAAAACATGCAGCGTTTAGCGGCGCCGTCTCACCTTCGCCAAAGTGAAAATGAGAGTGTATTTTTGACTCGTCGGTGCAAAAAAGAAAAAAGAAAACTTGTCTGGAAGTCGGCGTATGGCGAGCCTGCGTTCCGTATGTGTGTGGAGGAGAGTGCATACTTGTGCACGCCGCCATATTGAATTAGCAGGTGTAGAGCAGTAATTAGTGACACAAGTGGCCGGCTTGAACTCGTGTCCACGCGAGCTCCTCGTGCGTTTTACATGCTTTCTGAGGACGAGTGGACACGATCATCACGCCGCGCCGCCGTTCTGCCACTCAAACACACATTTAGTTTTGCAAATGGACTCATTACTAATGAATCACAAGCTGCTTTTCGAGCGAGGCCGAGCACGGCGTAATGGTTTGGCCGCTCACCAGCGCGCCCACGCACACTCACACTGAGTGAGATGGAGAGCAAGTGTCCAAAAGCCCCAATTACCTTCACGTCCAGTGTAAGAGAGCGAGCCGGAGAGCTAATTACAAGTCCCACACATGGAGACGGGGAGGCATTCGAGCGCACACGCACAACTCGGGCAGATAATGTGTCACCAGTAATAGCGTTCCCCGTGTTGTTGTTTTTTCCTTCTTCCCCGTGATTGTTTGTGTTTACAACAAGCTCGTTATGGGAAATATGGCCGCGTCGCCGCGTTGTTAACATAAGTCATGATTACAACCCCTGAGCCCGACGATCTTTATTAAAGCATCAATAAGGCGGTGTAATTGAGTAAATCCACTTTTAGCCAGATTGATTTACACTTCAGCGCTCTTGACGGGGTCGAATGAGATCAAATTATACGAGACGCCAACGAATGCACTGCGTCGTCATTCAGTAAGTGGAATGAATATGTTTTTTTTTTATTTGTCGTTCAAGTACTATCAATCTTGTTCTGGTGGCGCTTTGCCAAGACATAAATACTGCTGATTGTCTCTCCCTCGCTCTCTGTGGTGACTGAGAGAGTGAGCGAGATGGCAGTGATTGGACGGAGTAATTGGACCTAATGAAGATGTCAACTGCCTGTTTCTTTCTCTCTCCATTAAACACAACTGGATTAGATTTACTGTGCTGCTTACGCTAACAACTTAAAGACTCCATCAGTAGGTTACTCTCCACATGCTCACACACACACACACACACACACACACACACGGATTGGCTTAGCTCAGTAGATCAATGGCCTATTGGTCAATGTCTCCTCCGGGAGGGTAATCTATCTGCTCCTCACTAATGAAACACTCTGATCGCTGCTTGTGTGTTTGTTTGTGTGTGTGTGTGTGTGTGTGTGTGTGTGTGTGTGTGTGTGTGTGTGCATCCATGGGTAGGAGATTGCGTCTAAAGTGTATGGATATGGTGTGATGTTCATGTTCTTGTTCTTAGGTTAATTAGAGACTTTATCTACCATTTTGTGTGCTGTAAGCCATCTACACACACCACATACTAGGGCTGAATGATTTTAGGAAAAGATCTAATTGCGATTTTTCTGACAGATATTGCGATTTCGATTTGATTCACGATTTCCTTCAAATCAAGCTTCTGTGCAATATTCACAATGTACAGTAACATTAAAACATTGCATGCTATTACTCTAATGCAAGTATGAAAACTAAAGTTAAAAATTGCTTAAAAATTTAAAAAACATGCATGTTCATTCTTTAAAGTCCTTGACCAATGGCAGTTATTACAAATGAACTAAAAGAGCCATCTTTGACTGTCTTAACTTAAAAAAAATGTGCAACTGTAATAATGTAATTGTATATCAAATACAAAAACTGTTATTGAAATAAAATGACCCTTCTTAAAAAATATGTCAGACATTAAAATAGGTGGGTCATTCATTTATGGCTTACCACTTCTTCTTTACACTCCGCGTATAGCTGTGGGACGGCAACCTGTTAGAAGTCGGTGCGGGAGGGAATCGTATATCTGTCCAGCGTGCGGAGGAGGTTTTTAAATACATCTTTCCGGTGTCTTCCGCTGCTCTTATCGTACGGAGTTACACTAGCAAAAGATGCTGTAATTGTAGTCTGTTTGCTACAGTGGGCCTGATCCTCATAGGCACCGGACTTTTTCGTCATGCACGCGTCATGCAAATGTCTGGTGATTTTTCAAGTGCCGGTGTTGTGCCGTAATCAGCGCCCCTGCCGTGAAATGCACCCTCTCGCGGGAGATTATATCACCGGTATATATTGGTTGTGTTTCTGCTGGATGTTGCAACTTTAGCGCGACAGGTTTTGCACAGTACCCGTTTCTGGTGCACGTCTGCAGCCTCAAACCCGAAATACTCCCAAATGACGGACGTGCTGTTTTTCTTGGCGATTAAATCCCCTAACTCCGCTTCTGGTCCAGTTGAAGTAATTTCTGACTAATTACAAATACGGAGCAGGTTAATACTGATTGGTTAGCGTGACCTGTTCATGAGTAGTCTGATTGGTGAGCTTGGCAGGATGGTCGGGAGACGGCATGTATGTGTAAAATAGTTGACAACAGATCCTGGGTGAGTCAGGAGCGCTGCAAAAACCGCAGCTTTGGCGATCACATGATCGCGTTGTTTGAAATCGCAATTTCGGTCAGAAAACGATAAATCGTTCCGCCCTACCACATACTACTGTGTATGTTTACTTTGAATGTGCCCTTATAATTAGGGGTGTAACGGTACACAAAAATCTCGGTTCGGTACGTACCTCGGTTTTGAGGTCACGGTTCGGTTCATTTTCGGTACAGTAAGAAAACAAAATGCAAAATATAAATGTGCTAGTTGTTTATTACTTTTGTGCTTTTAACAGTAGGAACATGCACTGGAGCTAGAATGCTGCTCAACAATATAAATACAAGTATTTAAAATATTTATTTAAAAAATAAAAATAAATAAAAATAACAGACTGTTTCTTTAAAAAAAATAATCCATCTGATGTGCAAAATTGAACAGTTGCAACACTAAATAGTTTCAAGTTGTTGCTCAGATTAAATAACATGAATAAGGCTCAGACTGTTTTTTTAAAAACAAATCTTTTCTCCATCTGATGTGCAAAATTGAACAGGGCAGGGAGAGGCTGTTTAAACGCGGTGGGGAGCTGTGTTTGCACTAAAGGCGGGTCCACACCGGACCGAAAATCGGCGTCTTTGAGAGAGTCGGCGTCCGTGACATGAGTCTCCTTGGTGTGGTCGCTCGAATCGGCCCACGTCGGCGTTCATTTCAGCCGATTCAAATGTGTAATCCGCCATTCGAGTCGGCCATGTTAAGTAGCCCGACTTCATTTACCGACGCGAGTCGGGCAGTCGGTGCGGTGTGGACCCGCCTTAACGCTACGCTCGTCTTTCTCCTCGTAGCGATGTTCACGTGGGGGTGGTGCCGTTTCAAATGCGTCAACAGGTTTGACGTGTTGCCAGAAACATACCCGACCTCACATGAACAATGTCGGCAAACCGCTTTGCCGAAGTGTTCCCAAACGGGAGACCTTAATGTCGCGGGAGGGTCCTCCAACTCTGGCTTGTTGCCAACGCTAGCGGCATTAGCCATGACGTCCGCTACTACTGCTGTTTATTGTGTCGCGGTGTGCGCAACTGCGCATGTGCGGCTGCAGCACGCTCCACAAATGCGGTCCTCTACATAATATGTCCGTATGGAAACTCGTTCGGTACGCCTCCGTTCCGAACCGAGCACCCCGTACCGAAACGGTTCAATACAAATACATGTACCGTTACACCCCTACTTATAATACATACTTTATAGATGTTTATATATAGACCGATGCCAACCGGGGGTCTCCCAGCTCAAGCGATTGTACACTTATACATTTAATTTAACACACACAGCTAATTGGCTCCTCTTGGATGTCCGTGTGTCCCACAATGCCCGGCTATGGCACACCAAAGCACTCTGTCTCGCCTGCCTCTTCATGTGCGTCGGCCTGTGTTCAGGGTCTCCTCTGGCCCGCCTACTGTGGAGTTTAACACGGCCTGTTAATCAACCCAGATCACCTGCAGCTGCGTCGATCAGCTGACGCTGCTCCCGCGAGCCGTCCCCACACACCTCTCTCTCCTGCAGCCAGATGCTGCACCACGCCCACCTCCACCGCCGTGCAATCCTATTCAGCAATCAGGACATACTCGAGATTTTAGCTGTGAATCGCCATATTATCATTATCATCCGGACTTTGGAGAGGCATTGCTGTGAATTGGGCCTATTATCACCTCATCCAAATCAGTATGTTGTTTTCTCCTGAATAGGCCCAATTCACGGCAATGTCTCTACTTAAGATGAGCTTTTTTAAAACATTTCCTGGTGACTTAAGGTTTTTTTTTTAAGAAGGCAGACAGGGATCAGTGAAGTCATTGGCCCCTTTTAGACAGACGATTCCGCCGTAATGGCGGGAAGGCGAGTCGAAATATGCCGCGAACTGGAGCGTTTAGTTACGCTGTAACGGTGTGTGCGTTGAGATAGAACCCCGGCGTTGCAGAACAAGTGAGGCGTCCCACAGCGTGGCTGCGGTCTCGTCTATGGACTCGTCGGCCACGTCGGGCGTCGGAAATCTGATTAGCTCGATGCATCAAAACAACTACGAAAGGTAAACTTTTACCTCCGTTGCCGTCTCAGAGGTGTAATATTCTGTTACGCCTTTCTGCCTTGGCGAGCATCTAGACTGACGGCAGGGCGGAATAACGGCAGAATACTTCTGTAACGAAAAGGCAGTCTCAAAGGGGCTAATGTGTGTCATGGTTTATGTGTCATGGTCATGTTTGTGTGTCAGGGTCGTCTACAGATTGCATACAATCTATGAGCAAGCATGAGGATGTTCAAGGTGCTGTTCGTTGCATTATTCTGTGAAACATACTATATACTATGAAGAAGCGTCAGTCAACGAGTGTAACTGGCAATAACCCAAAAAGCTCAATGCCAAGGAGGAATTGTTATTGAGTGTAAATTCTTATCTTATATTCATGGACTTCACCACCTCTATTTAATCCCTGTATTTCATGATTGTCTCTGTAGAATCCTCACAGTTGTTAATAATGCTTTTATCAGTAAACTTTTTCTGACAGTCATGTCTGAAAAGCCGTGAGTGGGTGCAGCGAGCGCCTTGTTACAAAAATCCAGAGATGCATGACCAATCACTGCAACAACTCGCGCTCACCACAAAAGCCACGATGACGCACCGTCAGCCAGCGTCACTGCAGCGAGCACGGACCGACATTAGTGCCCTCGATCCCTGTGGCAGCCGACCAGGGCGGCCCATCCCCAGTGTGTCAGGGGTCCGCCAACCAATCTGCTTATGGTTGTATTGTTTACTAGAGCACTAAATTGGAAACAATGTTCTTCATAGATGGTAATTTTGCTCTGACAGTGCACCAGACTGATGTATTTAACTTGTCATGTGGGCGGGCATGCCCCCAGAAACCAGGTCTAACAGAATCCCATCCCTCAAAGCTCCAACTCACTCTCAGACAAGCCATGGCACATTCACTTCAGATCAAAGGAAGAATTAAGTTCAGTGTTAAAAAGGACAATTTTTTTAATTGTTGCAATCGTTTGTTCACATAAAAAGTGACAGAAATAGTAAATAATAATAAAAAGAAAATGAGAGGGAGTTCAAACCTTGGCTCCTTTCTCACCTGCACACAGCTGGCTAATCACGGTGTGAAGTCAGTGTGAACGTCAGTCTTGGAAAGCATCCAACGTACTTGGCTGCAGCCTGTTCGCCTAATCGGACATCAACAAGGCCCGGAGGGAGGGAGGGAGTCTCAGAAGCCATTCGACCATTTGATGAGTACTTCTTCCGAATAAACTGGCAGCTTAAAGGCATTTGCATCGTCTCTTTCCAGGGCCACGTGTGTTGCTGCCAGGGGAGCGTGGCAGTGTGGAGTACAGTAGGTCATTGGTTGGCGAGGGAAGGAGAACAAACACCCAACAAACCAGTACTGTCTCCCCACTTCCTGCCCCACTGTACTGGGCACTGATAAAGTGTTGTGCAGCAGAGGGAAAGAGGACAGCAATAAATATCCTACTGGTTCCAGAGATCCAGCAAATCCATGAGGACTATATCCAGAATATTTTTTTCTTTGTTTGTTTATTTAAAGTGCAAGTTTTCTTCTCCACAGCCCCCTCAAAAGCAGATTTCAGAGCAGCCTCTTTTTTTGATTTGTTTTTAAATGTTGCAACTGTCAAATGGTGCTCTGCTTCACTTTGCTGCCTCGTGGAGATCTAGTCCACATTCCCAGTCAAAGCCATGCAAACTTTACAAAAAAAGGAAACAGAAATTAAAGGCACAGGGTGTAGTGTTTCTGGGGATCTTTTGGCAAAAATGGCAAGTGAGTGAGTGTGCATCTCTGTGTCTGTCCACAGCTAATCTTTAATTTTGCTGCAGCCAACTGCATAATGTTTTGGGTGGCCAGTTACGGCGGCATGTTCAAGGACCTCTCGCGGCTGCGGTGACTCACGCTTTTCTCAAAACACCTTTTATTGCCTGTTTTATGCTGCCATTGACCGCCTGCTGACTCCGCACTCGCTACTCTTAACTGGCACCCGGCCGGTTGAGGCTGCAAGTGATTACTCAGCTGAGTGCATCGCCGACCTCCATCATTCGCTACTCTGAGCTCACAGTTGGAGGGAAAACAGTCTGGGTAGCTCTCGGCCACTGCTCGGCAGCTCACGTGTAGTGTGTTTGGCTAACTGCTAACAGCTAACGGAACTACTAGCACACACACTGCTGTACTTCGTCGCACCTCATCTTCGTGTCGGCCGGGGCAGTTCTCCAACACGGGAGAAGTTTCTGTTGTATGCAATCTGCATCCTCACAGCTAGATGCCGCCAAATCCTCCACTCCAGACCTCGCAGACACTGATCATTTTGTGTTTTTACTCTAGAATGGATTTATGATCTCATAAAATGTTTGTAATTCAGCCATGAATTTTCGCAACTTTAATTTCACAGATTTACACCAGAGAATATTTTAATTCTATTGTGGAGGATTCTAAATTTCTGGAGGAGTGATTGGGGAATGATACGAGGAGTTTGCTTCTGTCTAATCACAGAATAGTTGCCTGTATGGTCATAACATGACTTCTATGGGAGAGCGAAAGACGAATGCACAACGAGCCTGCTTGTGAGTTCCACTGTAGCACTTTTGAAATCTCTGCTGTTTTACCTCACACGTTCTCTTGTGAAGTGTCTTGGAAAGTTGTTGTTCTGCGACTGCACCTCGGTAATCTAATTTCTATCTTCTTCCCCTCTCGTTCCCTCCCTCTCCTCTGTCTCTCCTCTCTTTTTCTCTCCCGCTCCTTCCCTTTGCAGTTTGACGTGTTGAAGTGCATCTTAAGGTAAGAGAGAGTCTCATTTTGTGTTTTCCCTCTCTCGTACTTTCCTCCTCTGATTCTCAACCCATATAACACAGCATGCCATCAGCACTTGGCACAGTGTGTGTATCACGAAACAATCTGTGTCCTCAAAAATGTATTTGGCGCCGGATCTCGCTCACTGGAACACAATAACATTGTGTTAAAATAACAAAGAGACACTTTGGGTTACACTCCCACTGCACTCTGCCGGCGAAGCCGTGGTCAGAAATGCTCAGAACTAAATCAGCAGCCGACATGACGCGGGATCTAGAAATCATACAGCATGTGTGATAGGTTTGCATCACCTCGCTCTTTCCCTTTCATTAATAAACGCTTTCAATCAATAAGATATATCATAAGCACTCTGTCGTAATTCTGCGCTGGTACACACAGCGAGTAATAATACACAGTAAATCCTATTTCACGCTGTCTTGCAACTGAATCTGCCTGTCACAAGCTGTTAGTCATAACCGGTTTGTCTGCAAAAAAAAAAATCACCCACAAAAACTGCGTTATAGTTTTTTAAAAGGCAAGCCCATTGTTATTGTTTATTTGTAGATTTCGGGTTTCAGCCTTAGTAGGTCTCAAATGTATTACTTTCAGACCTGGAGTGCTCTGTAATAATTTCAGCAGACTCACAATACTCCTCCGAAGAAAATGAAATGTGCTACAGCCACACGATTGTTCCCGACCTTGTGGTTGTGCGTCCAGGATGTTTGTGTGTGTGTGTATCTGACTGCATTTTGTCGTTGTGAGCATGGGCAGCGCTTTTCTTTTCCAGTTGAAAACCTTGTATATCCAAATAACTTTTGATTATGAACGGGGTTCGTTTTAGAGCACCGTTGTTTGAGTTTATCTCGCATGCTGTGAAAATAATTTAATAGCCTCCAATTTGGGCTGTTTTCTCTGTGGATCCTCAAAATACAGCAGGACTGTTATTGCTATGATTATTGTTTATGGTCTCAATTGAATGTGCAGACAAGAGACAAAGATGTGCAACAGTTGAATAAGAATGGAAGAGATCAACGTGAGGAAATGGAGCGTGAAGCTGAACAGGTTTCAGTTTCAAGTGAACGTTTATAACAAGCTGGAATATGAACAGTTGTGTTGCTGAAGTAAAGCTATTCTTATCACAGCTAAACATGGACTGATAAATCAGTTTAAACATATTCAATTATTTATATCAGAGTGGACTGAGTCTAAGCATATAATGATTAGAGTGAGTGAGTGGGCGTAAACATACTGGGCTTGATTGACATTTCCCTCACTCTGCTACATCTATCTATCTCTATCTATTTGTTGTAGCTGCCAGGGCCCCACAATTAACATGTTTATTCTTCTTATTGGAGTTTAATGACCTCACATTGTCCCCATCGTAGCTCCGCCCAACTTCAACCTGAGTGAGCTCCTGTATGTGTCACTTTTAAACAGGTCTGATTCTGTACCCATAAACACTAAGAATTAATGGCTTAAAAGCAACAATAGACTGCACCGATTGGATGTCATAATCTTTCAACATAAAAAATGATCTAAAAAAATAATCACATACATTTCTGCACATATTCACGTATTCAAAATAGCCTTAATATGATTTGGCTCCTACAATTAAAAAAACAACAGCACACACTTTTCACCCTGCATTTGAAAGTGACATACTGCCACATTTCAGTATTGAGAAAACGCTGTGATACTGTAATTACAGCTGAATTTAGTCCAAGTAACCCACACCTACCTCGGATCTGCGAACCAGTAGGGAGGGATGCCAATCCTCCAAAGAAGTTAAAGCATAAAAAGCATCACAATTGTAGCTACAAGGTTGTTTTTTTACCAAACACATGCCATGTTAGCGTGCCCCTTAGTGTTTGCTTTGGTGCCCAAGTTTGTGCGTCAGATTTTTCCTCTGATATATATGTGTGTGTGGGGGGGTTAAGTCTGCATCGTAGTCTCTCTCTCCCTCCTTGTGTGTGTCTGCCTCCTCGTGTTTGGAGTGGGCCCTGTTGGGATTGACTCCATGTACAGCCTCATTAGTGGCTAAGGTTTGGCTGGTCCTCTGCTACTGGAGACTCACTCGGGGCACTAAGTCATATGTTACTCTGCTGCTGGCCCATCTGCCACATTGGCTCTCACTTGAGACTACAGCTTTTGTTTCTCTTTCTGTGCACATGCATCTTTGAAAGCAGGGGTGGAAGTTGGTACGTTTACTCCAGTTTAATACAGTTATGAGGTAGAGCAAAGTAAACCAATGTTCTTTTTAGTGAGGCCAAGTCATGCAGCTTCCTGTGGACCACTTGGGACCTCATTACTTAAATGAATATGTGCATTTAGTCTCACTTATAATGTATTTAAAATATTTTCAAAAACACATGCATATGCTAAGTTATGATGCATATCTCTTCGAAATGGCGAGTTTACCTACTATTCAATATAATGTAAGGTGATGTGGAAATGGCTGTAAAGATGGTCAGCAACGTTAATTCATGCACATATTCACTCTTCTCATTTTTTTTTATAGATAATGGTTGTGATGCTTTGTACATTTTTAAAAAGTGTGTGTGGGGGGGTGGGGGGGGGATATTTGGGAAACACTAATTTGAAGTACTTTAACCCTCTGAGACCCACATAGAGAACTTTCCGTCTTGTCATACTTTTGTGTATTGCCTATAAAATTGTAATTTTTTAGAGTATCATCAATTTATACACATCCCCAGAATCAGCACAACCTCAGCTAACTGTGTGTATCACTCAATAAATACTTATATACACTATAATATTTTAGCCCATCAATTAAAAATAAATAAAAACGCAGCTTCAATTTTTACACATTTGATTTAAAAAAGCACTGCAAACCATTATAACGAAAGAAAAGCTCAACAGAAAGTTTAGCACACTTGTTTGGATTGTTTTAGAAGTTATTTGAAGCTTCTAGCTGCTTTTGTCTATGAAATATGGATATTCTTTTGAGTAGTGTCCATGGGCGTTTTTTTTGCCAGCAATGGTCCTTTCCTCTCCCTGCCCTAAATATGTGTGTATATAGTGTACTTCTTCTGTACCATTTATGTATTTAACTTTCTCTTTCCCTTCAGTAACTCTTTGACTATCCTTTTCTCTGCTCTGAACTCCTCCGTGTCTCCCGTTTGGGCAAACACAACGACTCCCGGCCAAGCGTAAATCAGGCTTTCCGATTGGCTGTAAAAGCCGCTACGGGAGCCAATACGAATGTCCGATGCATAAACGTGACTCTATACGTCACGAGCAAGATGGCGGATAAAAACAATGATCGATATACATAAACAAAACGAAGAAATGCGCCGCGGAAACAAGGAGACATCTAGTCACATCTTTACAACTTTACGCATTCGTTTTGTTGTCAGAAATAAATCGCTCACATGGACAAGCAGGGTACCGTTGTTTATCCCCGTTTCTCTAGTTTAAGAGAAGATAACCTGCATGTTTCTAGCGCAAACCATTATGGAGTTATGACGCTCTAAAAAAAACATGATGACCAACTGTTGTATAAATCATCGCTCGCTAGATACATAAGTAAATATGGACATGGATAGGCAGAATGACCCCTGTGTGAAGAGGTCCGGTGCACAATATCACTGTGTGTAGAACAACTTAAGTTGTGTAATGTGTTGTGTTCGTGATAAAAACCTGTTTAAAGCATCGCTGTAATGGCTCCCCTCAGCAGGAGAAAGGTTAATTATCACATCCTGTTACAGACAGACAGGACACCTCCTCCTGTCGCAACATACACACACACACACTGAACCACACAAACATGCAGACCATCAAACAAACTGTTTGTGTGTGTGTGTTTGCGTGTGTGTGTGTGTGTGTGTGCGTGCATGTGTGTCATATAAAGATGTTATCCAGCATCTGGTTGTCCTCGTTTGCCTCATCACTCGACTGAGGCCTTCATCTCTTTTTTCTCCCTCAACTCCCATCCCCCCTGTGTCCCTGCTCCTCTCCCACATCCCATATCCACAAAATATGACCGCAGTCTTCCCGCAAAAAAAAATCCTTCACAAAGTTGTTCATCGGTAAGAAACGGTCAAAGTCCCTTTGGATCACGTTTCTTCAATTTGACGCAGCGAGTGAACGGGGGAGGGCTCATCACGTTGAAAAATGGGGCCCGCTTCAAAAATGACAGACGAGTGGACAGAGGTGTTCGGTTGGTGTGAAGCGGTGAACCACACAAAACGATTGCTGTTGTGCTCTGCGGAAGATGCCAAAAAAATTTAGAGTGGATCAAAAGAAGTGAAACTGACAGCTCAAAAGGAACCGTGAAGAAAAAGCGGGATTTCTTTTCTTCTAAAAATGAACAACTCCACTTCAGATCACGAACCCTTCTTTTTTTTCAAATAAATCTACACTCTTTCATGTCATTTACTCTTATTATCTCTCTCCTCAAACACTCCCATCTCCTTCTTTTACTCCCACTCGCCCCGCTGTCTGCTTCTCGTCTTATCCTCCTAGTTTTGCGCCCCATCCACCACCTCCCTCTCTCCATCCTCATTTCATTGCCAGTCTAGACAGCCTCAGAGGCAGGTGCTGAGGCTGGGGGACGGGGAGAAAAAATGGGGTGAGAAGGAGGGAGGGAGCAAGGGAGGAAAGGAGCCAAGGGGATAAGGAAGACTGAGTGAGAACAGAGAGAGATTAATAGATCAAGCAGAGAGGCGTATGATGAAAGTTTAGAAGAGTATGGAGAGGAAAGGAAAGAAAATGAAAGGAGAGGAGAGGGATGGGTCAGGTTGAGGTAGGATTGGAGCAGGGGGGAGGAGAGGAGGGAGGGAGGGAGGGAGATATGGGGGAAGAAGAGCTCTGAGAAAATCAGGTAGGTGCTATGCGGAGGGAAGAGGTAGAAATCAGGTGCTCAAGGCAGTGAAAGAAGGAAGTGGCAAAGAACGGAGGAAGGAGAGGTGGCAGGAGATGTGTTGCAAAAGAGCAAATATGGTTAAGAGAAAAGAAGTGTGGAGGGAATGAGGGAGGGGAAGTGAGGAGGCTGAGGGGAGGGAAGGAGGGAGGGGAAGTGAAGAGGCTGAGGGGAGGAGAAGGAGAAAAGGAGGGGGTCTAAGAGAAAGAGGAGGGAGCGGATGGATGGATGGATGAAGTGTGGATAGATATGTAGAAAGGAGGACAGGAACAGTGTCGTATGCTTTTATGGGAGGACACCGACTGGAAGGAAGTGAGGTGGGTAATAAGGCCATAGCTCATTCCTGTGGAGCAGCCTCCATCCTATTAGTGACTACCTCTCACTGGAAGACTTATACGCACCTCGTATTTCACCAGCAGGATGACGGCAGACGCTTTGGGAAGAAACAAACACACACACACACGCACATTCATAGAGCCACAGGAGTGATGACAGGAGAAATCTGCTGCTGCTTCCTGATGTGGAGAGAGAGAACGGCATCAGTGCAGAAAAACCAACGGCTCACAGCAAACTGTCAGGCTGTAGAAGACGTTTGACGCTATGAGATTATGCGTGAAGAAAAGCACCGAAAAAGTAACTTTACTAATTACTCAACAACAAAAGCAGTGATAAATAGTTACTTTACTTCAATTACTCAGCCCCGCCCCATCAAAGACACTAAATGTGCCTTTCAACATGGTGGTGGCTGAGCCGGCGGCTTGCAGCTAACAGTGGAATGGGAGGGAAAAGTGTTTACCTGAGGGGGGAACCTGAGTGTGGGTGGATCAGCTGAAACTGCTGTAAGAGAGCAGTGTGGCACAGCAGTCGTGACCTAGTCAGTGGTGAACACTCACATGAATCCTCTAAATCCCGTAAATGGCACCTTTAAGGGTAGGCACTACAGGCAAAAACTTAGTTTATCATGCACCAGATAATTTCCAGATTATTTTGTTCATTATTTTGCATGCATCAAATGTTTTATTTCAGACTCATAGAAAGACAACAAAAAAAACACAATGTATTACTCTTAAATTCACCAAAAATTAGCATTATATAATGCCACATTTGCATATTTAAACAACTATTTTTACAAGTTTTCTGAAACATTTATCTTTGTAAGACTGGCGGCCTGTCCAGAGTGTACCCTGCCTTCGCCCAATGACAGCTGGGATTGGCTCCAGCCCCCCCGCGACCCTAAAATACAGGATAAGCGGTAGAAAATGGATGGATGGATGGATTTATCTTTGTATAAGTAATCATATTTGAGTTTCATAGTGATATCTTTTAGTTGAATAGTTGACCATATTCACACGGTGTCTTCAAAATGTATGGAATTTTATTTTTCATTTTCTCCAATTAGTTTTTTCTTACACTTCCAGCCAGGAATCTCCTTTTCAGTAGCAACTACAAACATCAAACTTTTCAGATTCATTCCTTTCCCTATTCTGAAGTTTTTTCCAGAGAGGTTCACTCATACATCATTCATAGCCTGGTTTATAGTACATTTTATCCCTAAAAACATGTTAAAAAGTGCTTTTTTATGGCTGTTAACAGTTTTTCTGATTTATGGAGAGATAATATCCAATGTTCCCTCAGTGAGAAACTTTGACTCTTATATGCCATGAAAAAGGAAACAAGAATATTTAACTTGGTTTTATACAATGTGCAGATATCTGTTCTGGGAATGTTATTATGGAGGCTATTTGATAAGATAATGCATCAATTTCATATTTAATAACATTTCAATGCTCTGCATTTGCTCATCATCGACCGCTAGCTGATGCTAGCCTCCCGCTCAAAACAAAACCAGGTGTTTCTTAATTAAATGTTATCAAGAAAGCTAAAAACACACAATATTCAACAAAGACAACTGTGAATTTTATTCCATTGTTTTTGTAGAAGCTACCCATCTCCCCACACCTCTCGCCCATGCACCTAGCTAGCACATACTGAACCAGTCACCTGATCGCTGAGACAGCAAACTGATATCAACCTTCAATCCACTAAATCCTACACGGGACAGAGCGCTGTTTAGAAGCCTGGGGCAGCAATTTAAAAGCTTTTCAATGCGAGTGGAGTGTTTTGCATGCTGCTTTTGTGCTGCTCAGCTCCTTGCATTTTTCTGCTCTTTGCGCCTTGCGTTTTTGCAGCAGCCTGAAGGCCTGAACTAAAAGCCCCACGTCATTAGCACTATTTCTCATTGTGGTGAGTATTGCTGGATACCAGCAGCTATAGGTCTTTACCGACCATTGTCATCGTCATCCGAGCACAAAATGCCTGGCCGAGAGGCTAAGTAGTCTGGTACTTGAGATACCCGATAAGTTGTTTTCATTCATTTTAACTACTATGCTATTAAAAGAATATTCACTCATTTGCATTAAGCTTTGTGTCGTTAGAAACCCAGTGGTAATTTTGAATGGTCGTGTATCATTCCCTCATTTTCTCCTGAGACGGGAGATCTCCATATTTCTATTCTGAAAAAGAGACTCCGATGACACAGATATCGTCATTTTGCGTCCGTTCCTGCCCGCCCTCGCGACGCCGGACCCGCTTGAGGCCCGTTTGGTCTCGGAGTGTGACTGCAAACCGGCAGAGGACTGGCAAGGGGGGACAGATTAGTGGGAGTGGCCTGTGGAGCTGTGCATTGTGGGAGTTGTTGTCTTCCATCCACATGCATCAAAAAGTTACTGTCTGCCTTTTCTCGGTCAAGAAGGCACCAAATTCTAAATTTATTTTTACATTTTGACTACATATATGACCCACTTTCAATACAGATTCATGTTTCCACCGTTGAAGTATGCCTTTAACTATTTGCACACAGTTCATAGTTAGCATTGTTAGCTATTTTTATTCGTAAAAGTCACTCTGTCTGAAGAGGGTCTAGGTTTGCAAAAAAGCTAACGGAACATTACTGTGATTTAGTAATTACTGAATCCATTAAAGGACTTATTGTAAAAATAGTTATCACATACTGTAACTGGTTACTTCCCTTTAACAGTGAAATGTTAAGAAAGATTTCCTACGTGGAGTATTGTGTGAATGGAAGCAGGGATTGTCACGCATATCATTGCATGACAATGCAATTTCCCATCTCATGACCAGGTAATATTACATGGAAAATGGCAGTACGGCTGCGTTGTGAATGAAAGCAGTAAAAGGTTACTACGTCCGTCTGACAAAAGACGCGTTCACGCGTAGCGAGCGAAGACGCGTCACAAAACTCTGCTTATGACGCGTCATCATCATTGCCCACAGCCCTGTTTTGGGCGTAAAGGTCACCGACAATTGAGTCTTTTGTTTGCGTTTCTGTAGCAAGGGTGTACTGACTTGTCCTATCTACCTCTTGTTCTTCTACTTCTTCTTTTTGGTTTTATGGAGTTTTATGGTGGTTGGCATCCATAAGTATTGTATTACTACAATCTACTGGAAGGACCCACGCCCCCTCTGGTCCACCATTGCCATGGCATATGGGAAAAGGCGCAAGACAATGTTCTTGGTTGTCGTGAATGCAATATTGAACCACTCTCTAAGCTGACGGCTTATCTCTGTAACTTACCAGTAAGTGTGTGAAAAGGGCTTCCTGCCCAACACTGAAGGAAAGAAAGTTTAATGGAAGAAAAGGCAAACGGGACAAGCATGTGAACCAGCTGTCATGAGTTGATATACCGTCTTGGCTCACTCCGCCGGTCCAAGATCAGATTTATGTTCAGAAGCACCTCTGGAAAAACTCAGCCTGTTCCAAGCAGGGAAACAGATCATCTTCTGTTCAACTAACAACCTTGTACACTTATAGTGGGTGTCTGAGTGCTGTATAATCAGTCGCTCCAGGGAATTTTGTAATTGCAGGATATTTAACAAAATCCCCTGCTATCTTGCAAGGCTTTGCAATGTAGACCAGTCCCCACACTTTTACTTCATAAACCCTCCCACGCCCTTTTCATTTTGTGTGAGTGCCATTGTGTCGAAACAATCAAGCCGAAGAAGTCTGGTTAGCATTTAAAAACAATTTGCATTTAAACCAAAATGGGGGGGGAAGAGAAGCTCTAATTGTCTTAGAGTTTCAGATAAAAGTCAAAAAGAGGATCTTTACGGAAGCAAACGAATTGCCTTGATAACACACACAAATACACACACACATATACACAGTTAAAACAATCCCATCTTGTCCTTTAAAGTGAAAGTTCATTGGTGTTATTGTAATTTACCGTCTCCACGGTGACATTTTCTCCCGAGAGTAGAAAAGACATGTAAGGATCTATTCCAATAATTTTAGCCATTTTAATTAAATTTATGCATCTTCTTTTCCCTGTGAAGAATTTGGGGCAACTGTATCAGCGATAGTGGGGAAGAAAAAGAGAGAGAAAATGGGTCACTTTGGCAGAGGGACTGAGAGGCTTCATTAGGAACCCCGTCGCAGTCGTTGTGGTCATTCTAATTCTGATCCGGCATTCCCATTCTGCCCTCGTAGGATTCTAATATCCGCCTAACATTTGTGACCTCGTCAAAAGCAGGAAATCAGCAGGTGTCAGGTCGTGCCGGTCTCACCCGCCGTCGCCTCGGTGACAGTCGGCCACCTTTTTGTCAATTTATTCTGCCGTCTCGCCCGCCTTGAAGAGAGAAATGTCAGGTCTTTCTTATCCAGAACGTTGCAGGTTCCGAGTGAGAAGGCTGCACTCATTGTCTTTGCCGGTGAACGTAGTAAAATGTTAGCGCAGAGACACATTTATGTTAATTGTTCAAGGGAATTCGATACTGTGTAATTTTCCCTTTCAGAAATGATAGCCGAGCAGATGGAACAGGGCAAAGTTTTGTCGGCTCCTCCACTTTGGAAGCTCTTACTCCCTCTTAAATCTCACTTGCCCTTTCTCATTTGCTATAATTCTCCTCATCTCCCGCTCTGCTATTCACCCCCATAACACCCTGTTCATTTTTCTTGCTTCCCCCTCTGTGTTGTAGACTCTCTCTTTCACTTTCTTATGCTCTCTTTCGCTCTCTCACTCATTTGTTCTCTTGGCCCTCGAGCACAGTAGCGTCTAATATGTCTTTAAAAGTAGGACAGCGCTGAGTAATTTGTTGCACCTAACAAATAATAATTCAGAATTGTCATCATATATCCATGACTGCGGGGCCACCCCGAGCACACAATAGCATCTGCTGCTCATCGTGATTTTCTCGCCATTGTAGTGTTAAATGGAAATTTTGAAAATATAGGATTATCTCACAAAGACGTGACACCGTTTCACAGCGGGGTTGCCTGTGCCCTTTGTGTAAGCTGCGTCATTACACTGCCATTACATGGAATTGGCTGTGTTGTAGATTGCTTACAGCCACCCTCTGCTGCAGCTTGTCTTCCTTCCAGTAAGCCTGAAGAGAATAGCGTCTTTTAAATGTAGAGCCTTTTCGACCGAGAGGCCTCTCAAGAGGCAAAATGGATCAGATGATTACGGCTGTACGGTCGTTAATGTGATTTACAGAAGGATTGTGATACTTCAGGGACGTTCCAACAAATTGTACACACGAAGGTCAGTTTAGTAGCCTTGAAGGGTAACTTTGGTACTTTTCAACCTGGATCCGTTCCCGTGTTCTTGGGTCTAAGTGACTAATGGGGACAACCATTTTTGAAATTGGTCCAGTATTGAACGAGAGCGCTGTGCTGAAATCGCTGGGGGCAACTCTAATAAAACATTTTTCTTTACCTTTCGCTTGTTTGTTGTCGTGTCTAAGCAAGTCTTGCCCGAGGACAAGTCTGAATTCTCTCGTCACATGTCGCATCGAACATCTTTAAGATAACCTATGCTTTCTCTACTCCACCTCTGACAACACCGCCACTCTTCTCTCCAACTCTCACTTGTGTTTACAACGTCATCTTCTGGCAAAATGTCACATGACATGATGACAAACTGGCCAGATCAACTGAAAGGTAACACAACAGGTTTCATATCTCTGTAGCGTCCTTTCCCCAATGACGTCACTTATAATGACAATCTCAGCCTGTCAGTGTCAAAAACAAGCGATTTTAGTGGGCGTTCATGGTGGTGAGTGATTACAAAGCCCGCCGGCTGCAGCATTCTCCCTCAATCCTGGAACCTTCCTCATTCAGGCTTTTACAAGCCATATTTGGCGAGTTCCAATCAGAAATTGATACTTTTGGTTCAGTTTCCATTTGGTGCGTTTCGGTTTTTAACGTTGCACAAATTAAAGCTGAGCTAATAAAAAAATTATTTGCAGAGGTGCGTGTACAAAGCAGCAAATTGATCTTTTTCATCTCGAGAGATGCCACTTCCATGCGGGGAATTGCTGACTTTGAAATATTTCTGTTGATGTTTTTTCATTTTGACTCGCCGCTGATCTACTGCACCAATCCCTTCTCATTCAGCGCATCTCGAATTACTTTATAGACTTGGTTTTGTGTATTCTGGACACAATAACATGAGGAAATACATCCTTTAAGTATGACTTAGCTTGAAACACTGGGAAAAAAGTCCCAGTGATGTCGTCAGGTTGGAGTTTGGAGGAATATTAGAAGTTTGACCCCTCCTGGAGACAGGAAGTCAAGATGGCTCTCCCATCGTTGCACCAAATTTCACCGTTCTCTTTTCAGTCCGCTGCGTAGTCCAATTTGAATTACGAAATCACAGGACTCCTTGTAATGTTCAAACATTTGAAACATGGTCGTGCATTTAAACCTGTGTTAATTATGTTTGGGGATCTTTGACGTCATCACCTAACAAAGTTGATACGGTGAACAGGTTAGCGATTGTCTATTTAAACATCCAGCAAACTAAAAAGCAACATTAGTAATAATTTAGTTGTGTTTTTTATCGCCATTGTAAGTCTGATATCCCCTCTTCATTTATCTGTTTTTTTTTCTGTGCTAATGTTCACCAGCTAGTTGCTAACCTCAGCTTCGGACATTTTGCACAGGGCACTTAGTTTCCAGCTGGTTTGTCTGCCTGCTGCTGGACGAGAGGATGATAAAGTCAAAGGATGTGTGTTTTTTTAGTTTGACTGAAGTGTAACAGAAACCATAGCAATGAGCAGAAAGGCGATGAAATGCTCTGTAGAGCTGAGGGATACCTGCAGTGTGGTGATAATTCTCTGTGGGACTTTTTTCCCTTGGTGATGAAACAGTATTGTCGAGTGCTGCTTCAAATGTTGCTGTATCATTTGATTCCGTTTTAAAAGGGAACTCCGACCTCTCACCCCTAACCTTCATTTAACCTACAGTAAAATCAACATGAAGTCATGAGTCGCTCTAAAAGTGACTATTTCCCTTCTTGCCATGGATAAATGTTTGCTCCAGAATGCCAATAGAGGCGTGAGATTTACAACCAACCCTTTGGTCTAACCTCGGAGAAATGTGTCTGCATTCGGTATTTCAAATCAATACATGAATGCACACAGGAGTCTCGTAATCCACTCAGAATTCCGGATGAAGCTGTACGCATCCTGCTTTAGGTTTGGAGAGGAGCTAACTTTTTATGTGGTTTAGAATTAAAGTGTGACTTGAATGTCTATACTCTGCACAGGTTGTTGGACGAGGCCGTTATTGTTGTTCAATAATCCTCATTCCATTGTCGACCAAACGTCTATTATAAGCTTCAGCAGCGGCTGAATGATGCAGGCATTTGTGCATCATGTATCCTCTCAACGTGCTTCATCAGCCTTTTGGATTTCATTCAGATTAGATGCCTGTCTCTCTTGTGTAAACTCTTAAACGTCACACACACACACACACACACACACACACTCATGCCCACAAGTCGTAAACAAGTTCAAGTTGTTTACGCAAAACCGTGTCATGCCGCTCCGAGGGTCCCTGCTGCCAACTTGACCTGCAGTAACCTCCTGAACATTTCTGGGCAGACTCTAATCGGCGCTGCATACACACCTCCGAAGAGTAAACATGTTTACGATGTTTAAATCTGTAATAGATTCTCTCTAGAAAATCAGATGTGATCTGCCGCTGTAAAAGGGTGCAGGTTTTTGTCTGGAGATAAAGTGAGTAGGTAATCATGTCATGTGTTCTGCATGCCCCCGCTGTGACACTACATTTAAAGCAGGGCTCAGAAGAAGGGCCCTCTGATGCCCTCTCCGCCGCCCTGCTTCACCCACTCGCCTTGATGTTGAGTCCAGTTGACAGAAACCTAAGAAGAGTGTTTCGCACATGCTGAGTGAAGCCGAACCAGAGTGAACCGAGCTTCCACTGAGCTGCCCTGGTTAGGGTTAGACATCAAAAAATTATCTGGGCCATTGCTGTGCACATCAGTGCAGAAATAGTTTAGTTCATGGAGTGAAAATGCTACGTGAAAGCACTTTAGTGACCTAAATAATGTGCCGCTTTGCCTTAAATCGTCCCCACCACCGGGCGGAAACCTTTTTAAAGGTGATGTCCAGACGGCGCGACCGGAGTCAGATTCCCCTTCAAATTACTATCAACATCCCTCTCACCGAGTAGTCACTCCAGTCATCAACATGAAACGGATTCAAAGGCTGCTCTGAAGGGCTCCCGTGGGAGTCCTCGCCGAGATGCAAAGCAACTCAAATGGTTTGCAGACAGACTTGCACCGTGGGTGCCTCTTTACCACATGAAAATCGGGGGAAGACTAACAGCAATGCTGCGTCCACTGAAAACAGGATACATTAAACGCGTCCTATTGTGCCAGACTGAAATTGCTCGAGTCAACATGAGCTTTCCAAATGATCTAGTTTCCAAACTCTTCCTCTGCCGAGGCTGCCGGGGCTTTAATTACTTCTGCTGGGCCAGCGCAGGTGAAGCACATTCTCACTAACAAGGTGGTTTCCATCCGGGGAGCACTGAAACCCACCAGGAAAACAACATGATGGAGAGGAAAACTGGCGCCCGCAACAGAGGGGTAACTGATGCTTAATAATCCCCCACCCAACTGATTTCACCAGCCATTGTCAGATCGTTACGGAGGAAACGCGGTGCAGGCGAGAAGCATCCAAGCAGGAATGTGTCATCGACCGAACCAGTTTTCTCAGTCGGTGCACATACGTGTGGAGCTGGAGCAGCCCCGCAATCTACCTGATGTCTTATTGATGATGATTATTTATGCATTAATGAGATTATGTCAATACGTGAGCCGTTATGACCTGAAAACGACGGGTGTTAGGAGGTCGAGGGATGTAACAGTAATGACATCGTCCTAGTTTTCACTCGCAGTTAAACAACTCATCATCTTTACATCATCAGATCCGCCAGTTAATGTATTCTGCCATCATCGGCTCTGCCCTTATTCAGTAAGTCGGTCAGCAGCACAAACGCAGGAATGGTGTAACAGCACAGACTAGTGGCGGCTGCTCGCTATGGCACTCTGCTCCAGAATCACTGCTGTAATCTGATTTTTTCATAGCTGCAACTTGTCACACCCTGCTGCACATCGTGTTCCTGTGTACTATAAACGAAGGCCGACCAACAAGGATCACATTGTGTTCACACACTCCACGTGTGCACTCCAGTGGCTGGTCCGCAGCACTGCTGCACAAGGGTTGTTTGTCTGAGGCCTCAGAGTTCAACAGAGGATAGAGTTTAATAACTAAAGTAACCGTGCAACTGTCCCGTGATCCCCGTTTTTGCTCCCACCAGTGAAGTGATTTCCATTTTGCTGTGACTCGGTTTGAGAAGAATTCAGGATAACGCCATTGAGTCGCTCGCCATGGAGGAGTAGCGTGTTCTGTCTTTGCTTACACACCCCTGTGCTAGTATTCACACAGGTGCACTAATACAAACCCTTTTGATCTGTCGGTGTGCACTTATTATACGTAGGTGCTATATGCTTTCCCCTCTCCGGCTTTCCAGCACTCGTCCACTCGCAGCCTCCTGTAAGCAGCCATGGAAGCCTTAAAAGCCTTAAAAACTCCTGGTATAGGAGATGAGCCGGGGCTGTCCACCTGACCCGACATGCTTTTCAAACAATTATGGTCCATTAATTACCTTTACGTCATAGCCTGAACACAATTAAACCTCACATTATTGCACATAAACACACAAATACAGAGGTAAACACGGGGAAGTTAGCTGAGAGTTGGTTTTAAGGGCATAGAGTTCTGATAAGGTTCTCCTCCTAATCCCTTTTCGCACTTCTCCTCTTCCCTTCCCCATCTCCCTCCCTGCTCTCCCTCTCATTGTATCTCTCCTTCTCTCTTGCAGGAGAATTCTGGGGAGATTTCTGACTCTTTCATTCCTCAAGGATGAAGCAGCAGCGTGGACCGGTGTACTGAAACAGGTAAGTGCTGCATATCATGACGACCTTCCAACAAACACATACTTCCCTCCCTCGCTGTCAAAAGCAGATTAGTTCTGGGCCAGATTGGTGCATGATTTATGTTGCTAAAAGGCTGCGCCGTGTCCACAGAGAAAGTCGCAGAAAGGGGGAGTACAAAAAAAAGAAAAGAGAGAGAGAGGCGGAACCTCGCTTGTGAGAAAGAGAGCAGAGGAAGCACAGAGAGAAGACTCATCCTGAGGGACAGACAGAGACCGTCGGCAGGATGAAAGTTTAACCAAACACACACCCCCCCCCCTCCCCCCCACAGGAGTGGCAAATCTGCTGCCGTCGCAGTGGACAGACTCGGAGAAAGACGTGCAAAGAGACAGACGGGCAGACAGGACAAGACAGAGCAGCGATCCCCAGCTGTTTTTAAAACGCTGCCTCTGATACATTATTGAATATGCAGCTCTCCAACGCATCGCTGAGCTTTCCTCTCATGTTAGCGCTCAAGTTTGCACAGCGTCACCAGTCTAAATATAAAGCATTCGCTCAGCCCCTCTTCGGTGTGTTAAAAGATGCAGCGGTGTGTGTGTGTGTGTGTGTGTGTGTGTGTGTGTGTGTGTGTGTGTGTGTGTGTGTGTGAGTGGCATTTTCCTTTTTCCTGAGGCCGGCTGGAGTTTTGGGTTGAGCGTGTGCGTGACTCAATTTTGGCAAAAAGCCTCTGCAAACTTAAAAACAAAACAAAATGGACTTCATGAAACTCTTCTGAAGTATTGTGAGATGATGTACTGAGTACACTGAGACAAAGTGGCGGGCTTCACTGGGAGTCCCATGTGCCGTTTGTGTAGGAAGTGAGATGTTACTGAGGGGATTGATTTTAAATCAGACACCGCAGTCTACAGCTGTCTAGTGCAGAGATGATGTAGCTACAACCCTTTTCCTAGGTCTCCGTTTTCCCCCACTTTAAAAAGTTGGATGTGGATGGATGCCCTGAGGTCACTGTCCTAAGACTTTCGTGTAGGTGGAGTACCAGGTCTGGGCTACAGGTGGCAGCAGAGCAACATATCCAGCAGGCATGTTTCTGTAGCAGCCTCAATTGCCCCCATTTTATCAGCAAATCTCGGTGTGGGCCTCCCTTCATCCATCTCCCTGTCTCATACAAGACGGCTTGACAAGCAAACAAATCTTCCTGGCTGAGAAAAACACTGGAGAGGAGAGAAAAAAAAAACACAATCAATATGATCTATTTTTGTTGATGGAATCAAACTCGCATTAACGACTCTTGTCTTGTCCCATTTCAGCTCCCGCTTTTAAACTTCATGTTCCAGGATGAATCATGAGCAAAGGTAAGAAACGGTTCTTTAATGTGACTTCCTGTTTGTGTCCATGACAACATGCGAGTGCAGGTTAAGATACACGCCTTCCTATCTGCTGGTGAGGGACACGGACATCCACCTGCTGTGCATATAACAGTTGTATAAATGTTTTGAGGGTGCGCGTCTCTGTTTTTCTGACAGATGTTGTAACGACACGATTAGCCCTCCGGCTTCCAGGAGCTCCGTGTGAGGTTGCTATAGTGACTGTGGGTTGAGCATTGGGGAGGCCAGAGTGGAGTATGAGGGTGCCGAGGACGAGGAGAGGGGGTGGAATGGGAAATGAAGTGCCTCTGGCCTGCTTGTGTTTGTGTGTTGCTGATTCCGTGGGTGCGTTTCCTACAAAGAGGACGGCGTTGAAGAGACACTCGGTCTGTGTAATTGGGAATTTGATCAAGATAACTCAGTTGATCATGTATAAACACACACACAGATGCGTTCAGGCTGCGTAGGAGACACGGAGACAGGGATCCTGGGATGGTTACCGTGGGCGGAGGGTAACCTGCTCCGCCTCACAGCAGCGACGCCACGACTTGAGCACTTTGTGTCACTTAATCACTTAAATTGCTGCGTCAATGACGATGTTGTACAAACCGCTACAAAAGGTAGAATCGCCCTCCACCTTTGCTTGTGTGCTGTAAGTCAGTATGGGGTCGAGACCCCCCACAAGGGATTGGCTGATAAAGCAGGCAGGCCATGATATGATCAGCTTTTTAAAGTTGAGCAGAAACTCTTTTCGATCACATCATGTTGTGCACCTTTTTGACAATACATGCCAAAAAAATATATAAAAACTCAATTTCTTCGTGTTTTTATATCAAAATGAATTGTTTTATTCTTCCTGGAAATTGCATGCTTACATGATCTAGTACCAAACCAATTCCATCCAATAATATAGTTCCCAACCTTGTAGTCAAGATTGGGAACTCTGTTAGTTTGTGTTGTTGTCTGAAAGGATTCGACTTCATCTGCCAATAAAGAGTCTGAATCAATACCAGTGCTCCCTTTTTCTACAAAAAAAAAAAAAGTTGGCGCCTTATTGTGAGTTCGTGAGTGAAACTGATTATGAAAACAGAGAATTTTGTCATGATATTGATCGGTGGCATCTGACTCAAAAGGAGAGGAGAACTCACCCACAGCCTCATGTTATTTTATGGAGTTATTTCTCTTATTTTGCTCTTGCACTTTAATGTTTGGGCTCAGTGCTGCTTGATATATATGCTCTCATGTTCCTAATGTGTGTCATATGAGCCCTGTCTCGAGGCTGCTTGTGAAATGGAAATATATCGACACAAATTTCCCATTTTTTCCGTGTCGCTCAGCACAAAAACAATGCCAATGGAAAATGAATTAGGATCCTTGGTGGACAGACAAAATAAAGGCATCCACGTGACTTTGCCACGGTGAGAGCTATTGACGTGGTTTTCAATATTGAGAAAGACTTCTTCTGGTGGTGGTGGTGGGGGGGGGGGGGGGGGGGGGGGGGCAGGGGCAGACAAACAGGACTTTAAACCACGAGGCTGGAGCTCGACACGCATGTCCCAAAGTGTTGTGTTGTGAAATGACGCATTTGTGACACATTTCCTTCAACCTAAGTGGTTCTGTTGCCAAAAAAAGTGGTCCAGGCACCAAAGATCCTTCCAATTGCAAAACATTAGTTTGAAAGTCGTGCTGAGCGACACAAACAAAATCAGCTGCTGTGAATCTGTGTTGGTCATAAGCGGGGCTTACATGGGTTTCTGATTTTTTTCTTTAACTTTTATTCTGTAAATCTTTTTATCTGGAAAGCACTTTGTGCTTGGGCTTGAAAAGTGCTTTATGAATATAAGTCTTACTGTATGTGTAATGCTACTTATCTTTACTTTCTTATATTCGATGAAAAAACAAGAAGTGAAAAAATGACCTACAAGATTTCTGAAACGAGGTTCCTGCAGCCTCAGAATCTATTTTGTGTGAGATGTGTCACTAAAAGGTTGCCATTAAACTGCCGCCTCTGAAGCAGCACTTCTGGCTGCCGTCATGCCGCCGTCGGCCCGCCGCCGTCTTGCCGTGAGCGTGGGGCAGCAGAAAGCGAGGCCCGAGGCAGGCTGGGGCGGCAGAAGAGAGCGGGGCGCTCTACTCTGCTGGTGAAGCCCTGGGCTTCACTGTCAGCTCTCTGGACCCACGGCAGGACTGTGACTTTTGGCCAATCACAGATTAGCATGCATAAAATGGATTTCATTGATAGAAGAGGAGGACACCAGGATTAATATTATACTGGGAATGATAAATGATACTGAGATTTGGAAATGGTTTGTTTGCCTTTCAAGAATAGAGGAGCAGCCTCTTCTGCCTCCATCCAGCATCTAAGAACATTGCACCTCTGCTTGTCTAGCATCCAATATTGACACCTGTAACCATTAGTAAACACAGGAGATAGCAACTTCTTTAAAACATGCAATCATTTTTCTGTTAATGGCATCTATTGGTTTGATGGTGGTCAGTCCTTAAAACATGACCAGGTGACTAAATTAAAGGATGCTGTTTTTGTTGTATTTATTTTTATTTTATTGATACAGTTGACTTAAGTGTTTGGAGTGAAGTATATGAGAAAATGACCCTACTTCTCACCTGATTTATGACCTCAGTAAACATTGTAAACATGAGTTTATGGTCTGAATCTCAAGGCTTGTAAACCACAGTCCACTGTCGTATGGGTAAACTATACTTTTGATATATTTACTTTATTTTCCTGAGAATTCAACAGAAGAAAAAAAAAATCGAATCAAATGGAAAATGCAAATGTTAAATGTTAATGCAAAGTGAAACTGAGACAGGATTATTAAAGAAATATGTGACAGGGTGTATTAAAATTTAAGTATTTTAATCACTGAGGTGAAAAACATCCCGTCAGAACTCTGAATAAGTTGACGTGTTCCCGTTGGGGGGTGGGGGGCACCTTAAGTGAACCCGTCCCATCTTTACGTAACGTACTAAAGCAACCCTGAGGCTCTGCTGCAAGTACACAGCAAACCGTCCTCCTGCTTGTCTCCTGTATCGTCCCCGAGTGTGCAGCCTGCTGTGTATAATAGCCATGGTGTGGGACATAATGCGTCCTACCATACAGGGCTGGCTTCACACAGGGATTACACCTAGATGATTCTTCAATAGGGAATTTAGTCTCGGGTAGCCGAGCCTTAATCCGCGGCGGTGGAAGCGGACGGCGGTGCTGCGGAGCCGTGGCCAGATATGACAGAGAACAGAGAGCAGGCAGATTAGTTCATACCAGGGAAGAGGGCTGAGCTTGAAGCCGCCTGACAGAGCGTCTCCTGACAGCTCCTCCCAAATCTCTCTACTCTCTCTAATGCAGTCAGAGGGAAACATTGTACCCTTTTCTGTCTTTCTAGCTGTCTCTTTCTTTCCACCGCTCTGTCGCCGTCTCGCTGTGTGAGGTGATAGCGAGTCATGGAGAGGAAGGCCGTGTGTGTGTGTGTGTGTGTGTGTGTGTGTGTGCGTGTGTGTGTGTGTGTGTGTGTGTGTGTGTGTGTGTGGGTCTTATCCCTTCATTAGCCGGTAGACTTTTGGGTCACTCGTAGCCTTGTTCCCACTGTCTCAGATGCTGTAATTAGCCTCACGTGAGTCACATCTCGTAATTAGGACGGTCAAAGCAGGACTCAACCACACACACACACACACACACACACACACACACACACACTGACCACGCTTCCACATGTGACACACATGCACACACACATCAGTCGTTAGTGGAGAGCTTAACATGCTGTACAGTGCTAATGGGATTATCATTGCTGAGGGTCCCACTCATCAACCTCCTACTCGTCTTTCTATTCATCATCAAGCACCATTCTTACACACTCTGGAGAACCAATCATTTCTACTCTCTCTCTCTCTCTCTCTCTCTCTCTCTCTCTCTCTCTCTCTCTCTCTTCAGTGTAATATGGAATCTCCTCTATTCTCACGACCACCTCACAAGGACTGTGTTGTTAAAACAGACTCAGTGGGTGTCTGGAGATATAAAACGGCGTCGTGGTGATCCGGGGCATTAAGCCACTGACCGTGTAATTCTGATGTTGCTGGTCCGAGTCCAGCTGGGGACCTCTGTTGCGTGTCTCTTTCCCCTCATTTCCCATCTCCCCGTCTGCTTTGGAGTAAAGGCATAAATCCCCCAAAAGTATATTAAAGAAAAGGCAGACTTTAATATTAGAGGTTCCCAACCTTCTTAGCTAGCGACCAAATGTTTTCATCAATTACATATTAAATCCAGTTGTGACCAGTTCAACTTGTCTTTAATTTTTAAGAGGCCTTAAAAGGTCAAAAGATCATGCAATCCACATGATAAAAATGATTAGAGGAAATTCTGCAATAGTGAACAGAATATGTTTTTATGTTTTGCTTTCCTTGGTTTTAGTCACCTTGTGTCCCCTCGCGAGCCCCAGGGTGGGAACCACATTCTCTGCTTCAGATAGCAGCCAAATCATAACGAATCATAAGTATAATGTTTTATGTTAGAAATAGTGTTGTGTAATATATGTTTAGTTAAAAACAGGGTCCATGCTTGTCATATAACGGCCATTTTAGCTGGTAATTCCAGAGTTATAGCTCATCCTAAAGCACTCTGCATTGTTATCGGGATATGAGAAAGTAAAAAGGAAGATTGTGAGGAAAATCTCTATGATTTGCTGTTCTGCCCTTTTATCCTTCAGTTGCTCCGTCTCCCACAGCTCTCTGGCCTCTCTCCCATCCTCACTGCACACATTTCATCAGCTCATTTAAAAGTAATATTCCCCATAACCATTCAATTTTCGCTGTGTTTATTCTGTTGACTGAAATGGTAATGGAGATATTGACAGCAGAGTGCAGAGTGATTCTGTCCAGGCCATTGTGTTGAGTGGTTCGATGGACAGAAGTGGATGACTAGAGGGGCTATCTATGGTATTACATATAGTGGGGAAGGCGTGGGAAAGACAGGCTCTCTGAAAGCCAAAAGCTTAAATACCAGAGAGAAAACACACGCACGTGTGCACACACACACACACACACACACACACACACACACACACACACACACACACACACACAGATACACGTTCAGGCAGTGGATTAGGATGGGGATTATGGAAGCATAGCTGTAAAACAGGCAGAGACAGATCAGTGTTGTACTTCATAAACACACACACACACACATGCTGGATGTGTACAGTAAGATGGATTTATTCTGAGGTGGATGCTATGATGAGTTGGGTTTGTGCGTCATGACTGAGCACTATTCAACAATAACTACGACGACAGCTCAATAGGGCAGCAAATCAGCTTTAGCAATCAATTATTGAACTGGAATGGTGGGAGCTGAAAGCTACCGAGATTTCCTGTCTTGATTATAACGTTATTTAAGATCTTCATATATTTCTTTTTTTCTACTGAATGACCTACAAAGAGAACTACAATGAGGCATAATAGTGAGCTTGAATCATTCTGTTTTGAGATTTTGCCAAACGAGCAGGTCTCAACATCTTCACCTTCAAAACCCAGATAATATACAGTAATAAAAAACGCCTACGGCACAAGTTTGAATGAATGGCCACAAGTAGACAAAGACGTCAATGGAAAATATTTGAGAACCAAGGCTAGGTTTTTTGTCCTATTCTGCAGCATCTTGAAGTCCAATACAGCCTAATAAAACTCAAGAGTCTCCAGCTATGTGAGCAGCCTTGCTTAGCCACAGCAGTGCTTTGGGCTGAACGTCTGCATGCTGACACGGTCTCAGTACGAATGCTAACATGCTGATGTTAAGCAGGTATAATGTAACTGTATAATGAAACAGAAATGACACTTGAGGCTGATAGGAATGAGACACAGTGCACAAATCAATGCCTGATTCACTCAACCTCTGCATTTTGAACGTCACCATCTTGGTATTTGGACATTGCCATCTTCTTCTTGTGCAACCAGACGTGAAACAAGAGGGTAAAGCTAAGTGCAATGAATGCTGAAAAAGACATTTTTAGGCGACCAAAAGGTCACAATTAAGGTTCATGAACTGATCTAAGTTGAAAACACAGAATAACTCCAAGATGAGACAATGCCATGATAGCGAGCTGTCAATCTATGGATCTGCACACACACACAATCTAAATGGACCATAATTGACGAACTGAACATCACACGGTATTAAAGAAGACTTGAAACTAGAGATTGAGACCTAGAGATTTATTGAGATAATAAATCAAGTGAGAAGTAGGGTCCACACAGTGGTGTAGTGGTTAGCTACAAAATCGCATTGGTCCCGGGTACAAATCCAGGTTTGGGTTCCTTCTCTGTGGACTCTGCATGTTCTCCCTGTTAGTGTGGGTTCTCTCGGCCTCCTCCCACATTCCAAAGACATGCAGGTTAATCGATGACTGTGTGTGCGTGAGCGTGAATGGTCGTCTGTCTCTATTTTGTTTCTCTACATGTCAGTGTGTGATAGATATCCTGCCTTTGCCCAAATGTCAGCTGGGATCGGATCCAGCCCCCCGATCGATGATGGATGGAGAAGTAGGGTCATTTTTGCTATAGACTTCTATACAATGTGTCTTCCTTTTGCAACCAGAGGAGTCGCCCCCTGATGACCATAAGAAATAATGCTTTGCAGGTTTAAGGCACTTTAGTGTTGGCTTCACTTTTGCTCCAAACTGAAACATCTCAATAACAATTTCAGTCTGGAGTGAAGTGGGTGGACCGATCGACCATCCCTAGAGCAATGCTCTACAGCAACAAAGGAGCAGAGTAGCTAGAACATCATGATTAAAATATAGCAGTGGTGACTGTGATAGCTGGGCCTCGTGCTTCAGCTGATTACATCCCAAGGGAAAAAGAAAGGCAAGGAAGAGCAAAAATGACCTTTCACTTTGGCAGACAAGCTAAATATAATTAACTCTAATTGGCGTGAGGCTCAAATATTGTCAAGGATAGGGAACAATGGAGGGAGATCATTGTGCCATTTTGCCCTGCAGGAGATGAAGAGAATTAAGTAGTAATTAAAGGCAGAGTAGGTCATTTGGAAAAACCACGGAAACTTTGTCTTTGAACGCATCAGCGAACCGAAAAAGTCACGCCCTCTTAGTTCAGACCTCCATTTAAAGCCGCTCCCCCAGAACGCCAAACGAGTGCTCGAGATCAGCACGAGTGTGAGCAATCAGGAAGTAAGCATTGACAGACAGGCAGGCAAGGGTTTTTACAGTCCTGCCACGGCCACAGATAAAAAATGTTTTTTAAATGTATGTCTGACCATTTAATGTAGAGAGTTACCTATTTTATGCACAGCTCACTTGAATAATAGTATATTATATGATATGTTACTAGTAGTCAAATTTTCAATTTCATGTGTTGTGGATATGATTTAAAATCTGAAAAGTCTCTGTTTTAAAGAGTAAACGTTTTCATTGAGACCATTTCTTTGATAGAAAGTAGTTTAAATGGAATCTTTCCCCAGGAGTTCTGTGGCGTATCCTCTGTAGCCCGGACAGATTTTCGACAATGATTCATTGCTTTTTAGACTTTTTCAAATGTAATTTTCGAATGCTTTCAGCATCGCTCTCCAAATCCCATTTGTCTGCATTGTATCACTGTGGCGACATCTCAGAGATGGAAAACACAAAACCCAGACAAATCATCAGGGTGAAGTGACCCTTTTAACAACCAAAACATTATTTCACTAGATTACTCTGCACAAAAAAGATGTAGAGTGGGAAATAAAAGCCTCATCCAACTTTAAAATCCCATGTTGATGCAATTTTGTATTTGCAGGGATGTGAGGTGAAGTTTAAACTGTAGTCAACCGTTGCTGGTAAACAGTAACAGTCATGGAACAATATAGTGGAGTAACAGTGTCCTGATTAGAGAATGAAGTCGCTCTCCCTCTGTGTGTGTTGTTACTCGAGCTTCTCTGCTCTTTGTTTTAGTATCCACTCCAGCTTCACCTTCATATTTACCTGTGTGAGTCCCTCCCCATGTCCAAGCATTGAGTTCAGCTGCAGGCGACATGGCAGCATATTTTACCCGATGTTTATGGCTCGAAAGGATCCATCTGGTAAATATAACGTCACATTCTTGTTGGAATTGTAGCGAGATGGATCCTTTTCAGCCATAAGCATGTTTTAGCAGGATAGCTGGCAAGCTTATAATTATGTTAAATGGATTGAGGTCACTCTGCAGATCGAAGAAATGGCTCTTAACCAAGCTGAATTTGTTACTGTCACAAAAATAAAATCAATGTTCCAAGCAACGAACTAACTAGCCAAGATGTAGGCCTACGTAGGCTCTTGTGGTTCTGAATGTCATTTATAGAACCATTTTAGGGACTGAAAATTGGATTGGCCGTCATCATTTTCTCCGAAAACAAATAAAATGTACAGATTAAACTGAAGAATAGTTAAATACCCACCTCTAATTGTCGTTGGAGCTTTCTGACATCGCGGCGGTCGGATTAGCATCAGTAATGGCTCGAGGTCTTTCTAACTAAGCGTAACCCGTATCGTAAAAGTGGTGAACACATACGGGCACACCCACATGATGAGAAAATGAGAGGGAATGCTTCACCTTTTCCAGTGCCCGCCTCGTTAATTTGAACAAATTGCCCCATCGTCGAGAGCAACGCGCTGCTCCGAATCAAATGTGTCGGCGTGCACGAGCTCGGCTGTGCACGAGCCCCGGCGTGCGCTCTCACTGCGAGATCAAGGCTGATGCTGGCGTGCTCGACGTTGTCATATGATGTTTTCAAAAATGTGGCTGCAACTCGGCGTAACGCCGCAGCGCAACGGAGAGCCGGTCACACGCTGAGTGAGCGCCTTGATCTGCGGCCGCTCCGGCCCCGCCGCATCAGGCACGCCATGGTCACCAGACATCTGTCATCGGCTCACAGCTCACTGGAGGTCTGTGGCTCCTCGCGATCCCATCTTCTCTACAACTGTCAAATATAATCATCAATCTCTCCGCCGCTTCCCTTTAGATTCTCTCTGCGTGTTTCTGCCCGGGCCTCCTCAACCCCCCCTCCACATTTCTCCTCCACATTTCTCCTCCTTTCTTTCAGCATACTGAAATGTAGAACCAACAATTTGCCAATCTATCCAGTACACACACACACACACACACACACAGGCATCCAGACCACATGAGATGTTGCGGTGTATAATGACAGATAATTGGCTATTGTGGGTTCGCCCTTGGCAGCAGGAACCAATCACAGTGACAGCCACTTCTCCGTGACCCGTGTGTGTGTGTGTGTGTGTGTGTGTGCACGCGAGCAAGCCTCTGAATCTGTGCGACACACTGATTTGTATATTTTGTTTCATTTTGTGCCTTTTGTCGCTGCGTCAAGCACGTCGTAACTGACAGCTCTCTTGTATCCTCGTCATTGTTGCATCCATGTAAACCCAAATAAGCTAGTCAGCTGTGCCGTGTGGGTCCGTGCACGTGGGAGCGTGCGTGGGCACTTAACCGAATCATAGCGTGTGCGTGCAGATGTATCTGCAGCGGCGTACGAGGCTCGGAAACACAGGTATCATCTCGATAAAATGTCCTTGTTTTAGACAAATTACCACTCGGTGCTTCTCGTTTTACATTCTCGGGGTTTCAGGCAGCCTGGAGGATCCACAGCGCCGCACAATGCAGCCTTGCTGTTCTCCACTAATGTGATGGCTGCTTAGCTTGCCATTCGTCACTCATTTTGATGGAGTCAGCAGCCCTGGTTAATGGTCTGTCTGCTTGCCATTTGTACAGAACCTGTTGACTCCCAACTGCTCCAAACTGATTATTTCTTTTCGTGTGCGGGGGGGATGAAATAATTCTGATGTGCTCTTTCACGCTGCGATGAATTGTAGCCGCATCAGCTTTTAAAATAACAGCCACGGGTACAAGCGGAGGATGTCTTCCTCTCTCGCTCGCTCTCTCTACTTCTGCTTTTTCATTCATTCTCCTTATCATTCACTCTTGTATTCCTTGCTCCTGTGTTCTCTCTCTCTCTTACTCTCTCTCTCTGTCTCTCTATCTGCCACTTCCTCTTCTCTCGCTGTTTGCACCGACTCTCATTTCCGCTCTTTCAATATAATGGGGAGTGCTCATCCAACCCGTGCACACGGACTTAATGAGATCCTGTGTGTGCGATGCAGCTTTGACTCTGTAAATATGATCTTTTCTGTCTCGCTAATACGTGCAACCATAAAGAAAATGTGTGCGTGTTTGTGTGCGTGCGTGCAGGCGGAGTTGTGTACTTCATCACACCAGCCGGCTCAATAGTCCCAAAATGCAATTTCCTCGATGTGAAAAGAGCCGGCTGGATGTTCATCATTCTATATTCTCTTCTTAGTGTTCGATAAAAGCTTCTCGAGGGCTTGTTCTTGCGTTATCCGTCTATTTGTGTGTGTGTGTGTGTGTGTGTTTGTCTGCGTACAAACACACACTCGCCGCCTTTTTGTGGAACGCAGCGAATCTGTCTCCTGTGCGTGATTAAAGTGCATATCGCAGCACGTTCCCTGAGTGTTTCTTTGTAATGCTGCTTAACATTCTGAGCTTATATCAGCCCGCTGAACTCATCCGTATTGTGTTGATGAAAATCAATTCAGTTCGGCGGTGGAATTTTTTTTTTTTTTTTTGGTTAAATGTAGATAAAAGACGTTTTAAACACAGACATCAAATTGATCAATTTACGATTTCAAAAGCTTCTTTTTTTTTTGTCCCACTGCCAGAAGAGGATTGCTATTGTTGGGGCCAAATCAACACCTGAATAGCAATGAAATCGTAAAAAGGAAGGTTAGGCGTGGAGCGAATTGGGACTTAATAAAATGTTGTTATCCGTGTTTATTCTCGTGTAATACAGATATTTGACTACAGATAGCAGAAATAGCTTTCATATAGGTATAATAAACCAACCAGCAGCCTCTCCTATGACATCCCCGCCCGACCGCTTGCGCTCTCCTTATTAGCTGCATTAGTCTCCCTGAAATTATGGTTGTAATAGACCAGGTGCAAGCGGGGAACGTGCCATCTCTGATACCCGCCAAGCCACTAATGATTAGCAGCCCGATGCAGAACACACATGTCTGGGTAGGAAACAAATGACTGGAGAACTGGCAAAAGCCGAGTCAGTGCCTAAAGGAAGGAAGGGATAATGATGTGGTGTGTGTAATACATCTGTATGGATGTGTGTGTGTGTGTGTGTGTGTGTGTGTGTGTGTGTGTGTGTGTGTGTGTGTGTGTGTGTGTGTGTGTGTGTGTGCAGCCAAAGCACGTTTACACACTGCTGTTTTCCATATCCACTAGAAAATGTTTGTGTCTAATGTCGTCAGTTGGAAGCTGGAGGAGCGTTTGCTGGGTTCATATGTGGGGGTGTGGTCAAGAGTCACTGGGAGGTGGGGGGGGGGGGGCATTAATCATTAAGCATCAATGATTGAGGTGTGTGTGTGTGTGTGTGCAGGAGATGCTGTGGCTCTCTGTGATGCTGAGATTAGAAGCAATTATTGAAATGTCATGGCTTTAATGTGTAGCCGCTCCGCTCCCCCCTCGTGAACTTTCAAGGTGACGAAACAAGTCGCTTCTGTGCTTTTGAACAATTGTGTTGCTATCTACCTGTTAGTCCTCCTTACTTATCACAATACTGATAGCAGCCCAATGCTCTATATATAAAGGGGTCACGTACGCGTCAACGTCATTTGAACTAAACACATCGTGCCATCCACCCATTATTAATCACTGCTTACTCCCCGGACTATCACACGGCTCAACTGCTCATATGTTTGTCAATTTAAAAGATCATTGTGCACGGCAATTAAGTCGTAGGTTGTCATAGCACCATTTTTTTTTATATATATATAATTTTTATTTACTTTTACGTATACAGTACAACAAAATTGACAAACAGAAACAAAAACAACAACAGCAACAACAACAACTGCAAAAGTTGAGTGGAAGTTCATGAATACATTCATAAAACACCCCTCCACATACACACACACACACACACACACACACAAAACACAGAGGGAGTGGTCCCGTTCTGAGACTGGCAGGGCTGGGGACATAGCCCACCAAGACTGGGCACCACACAGAGAGTGCTGAAAAGGGAAAATTGAGGCTATCATTCTGCCCGTTCACAATAAAATGCAACATTTTAACATTTGGAAACATTTAATCCTGTTCTCTGCCACCTGTAGAGTGGGAAGAGAGAGTCAACAAGCCTGGTCCAGTGACCACCTTTCTTTCAGGAGTGACATGATTTGACTCAGGGGATCTGTGTGGTCACTGCCCAGATCTTGCAGAGCAGAGGCTGCTTGTTCCATAGAAACAAGTTCCAGAAAATCCTTCTGCCAGTTATCTATATCAAAACAATTTGGTTTCTTCACTTTCCAGTTCATAAGAATTAGTCGTTTAGCTGAAAGGAAGGCTAGGTCTAACAAATGTTGAAGTTTTTTTGTGGTTGCTCCCTCTATCTGTTTTCCCAGAAGGCCCACTGCTGGGTCCAATGGGAAGTTGATTTTAAATAATTTACATAAATAATCTCTGTCATAGCACCATTAAGTTTTGTGTGAAATCGGCCAGCTGGCTTATTAATGCAGCTACGTTAAGTGTGTGTAGCGTTACATCCTGGTACCTAATGCACAGGCGTGTGTGGTCTTGTCTGAGTACTTGTCTTGTACTTCAACAGTTGTACAACAAAATGCGACTTTCTTGACTTAAAGGCTGAGTAGGTTATTGGGAAAAACCACAGTCTTTGACTTTGAACCCATCGATGAACTGTAAAAGTCCCGCCCCCTTCGTTCAGACGTCTGTTCAAAGCCACTCCCCCAGAACGCCAAACGAGTGCTCGAGATCGATGGAGTACACAATCAGTAAGTAAGCGTTCACAGACAGGCAGGCGTCCAATTGCTTTCTCCAGCCGACTTATTTGATTGGACGGGGTTTTTACCGTCCTGCCACGGCTACAGATGACATTTCTTTTAAGTCAGAGCATTTAATTTATTGATGCCTATCGTATGTTATGAGGATTTCAAGTAATATAACAGAAAGTGTTTCTGAATATAATCACCTACTCAACCTTTAATTTGACATACATCATATTAAGTTATTCACAGCACAATTCAAACAGGATCAAAAAAGGGTTTCTCACCATCAACTAGCATAGGAGATAGTCGGCACCGAAGTAAAGCTGGACGGAAGCCCATTTAAGTTAATATACATAACTACATCAGTATATAGAGCAAGCAACACTCACCAGATACGTCATACTTACGATGAGGCGTGAACTGTGGCAATGAATAAAGAATGGGAAATGATTATGAGTTATGATATATGATAAAAAAAATTGTCCTAATCACTCTTATACTGTTGTTGTTGAATATTTATTGAATTGAAAACTTCAAATTGATATAGATTTATTAAGATTGAGGCGATAACATGTTTGCAATTACATATTGAGAAGGACAATAACATGTTTAAAAAAACAAGCATAATATCAACACAAGTTTATTCTGTTGTAAAAATGCTCTCTGGGGCTGTAAATAAAGATTATTTAGTAGTTAGTCTGCTGATTATTTTTTGATGAATCGGCTAATTGTTTGGTCTATAAACTGTCACAAAACAGTGAAAGATGCTCATTATATTTCCTCCAAAAATCCATTTTAAGTATTACTTTTACAATATTACTTTAACAATAACTCTTCAGTAATATTCACATTTGAGAGGCCACAATCTGTTTGTTTTGTCCATTTTCTTTTCTTTAAAAATGGATTAAATGATCATAACAAAACTGCTGCTGATTAATATTCGGTTCATAGTGTATAAGATTAATCAACTAATATTTTGAGCTCAAATGTTGCTTTGGATGCAAAAGAAAATCCTAGATAAAGGAAACTTGATGGGAACATTGGAAGGTTGAACCTCGGGTATGTAGTCCGTGTTATTGATAGAAAGAAAGAATGGGCTGTTCTGCCCTGCCTTTTGTCAATGTTGAAATGGTCTGCACGACGTGATTGGTTGA
Organism: Eutrigla gurnardus; assembly: GCF_963514095.1. Classification (NCBI taxonomy): domain Eukaryota; kingdom Metazoa; phylum Chordata; class Actinopteri; order Perciformes; family Triglidae; genus Eutrigla; species Eutrigla gurnardus. The sequence continues at coordinate 12,166,099 of NC_139917.1, forward strand.
TGTCTTTATCTGCAATGCAAAAGCTTAGAAAGCTTACAGTTAATATGCATTGAAAAACGCCCGACTGTGTTTTTGAAAAGGCATTTATAGTGAAATTAATAGTGTTTGCTTTTCATTTACTGTAGGTGTTCAGTTTCAGGGCTCTAGCACTGTGCAAGCTGACTCGCTGTCATGGGTTACCGGCACACCTAAATGGAACGGAGCCATCATTAATGTTACTAGATGTGTTTTTCCTGTTGTAATTAGTCCAAAAATAGCTGCTCTCCCCTGTCATTTTGACATCGGTCAGTCCGAGGCAGGCAGGAACTCCAATTTATCCAGTGTGCCTCATCAGTCCACTGTTCCAATGACGTTTCCTTGTTTGGCACCAGCCCTTACTGCACTGTAACTAGGAAATGTCCACCATCCCTCTAGTGCCATCGTCGGGGCAGGTACCTAACCTGTAATCTTAATCGCCATTTAAAATGAGAAAACAAAGAAAAAAGTTTCACTTTCTATCCTCACTATGGGGAGCATCTTTGAGATTATTTCATTGTGGCACCTGAGGTGGGATTTTATTTTTTAAACCCCAAAACACTTCCTGTGACTTAATGACCCAAGTTCAATGATTGTTCGGCCTCAATTTTGCAGTTTAAAGATGAATTCTCCACCGTTCTCCATGTAAAATGTCACGCCATTAGGTCGAAGCACAAAGAAATGGACATCAGTCCTACTCATCAGATCTCTTTAGAAAATTAGGGCATTCACAACCCACACGCTGCTGTGCGATGTGTAATGCTTGGGAATTACTATCTCCGGATCCCAGGATTAAATCCATGAGTGAGCAGGACATTTTTTATTAAATGTACTCTAAATTTACTCAATTTCCCATGAGTGTATTTCTATTAAGCCCATACTATATCTTCAATAAAGTGTTGACCGGTTTAAACTGCATTTCAATCTTCACATAAATACAGGTTCACACATGAAGTTTGACCTCTGCATTTGACCCGTCAATTAAACTTCCCCTCGCCCAACTGTGTGTCTCGCTGCAGCCTTTAGAGAGTCCAGCTGGACTAGTGAAGGCAGACTTCATGCATGACTTAAAGAAAACATTGAAAACTGATAAATGAGTAGGTTGACAGCGCAGCGCGCCTGCAGGGAGGGTTTGAGTTTTCACATACAGAAAGCATCCATGCATGCACTCGTTGAATATTGAACCCATGCAGCCGTACATATTCATCAGGGGATAACTTGAATATTTAATGGGGAGCTGCTCGTGTAGATGTGTGTCGACGGGGGAGGGAGTGTGAAGCCGCAAAACAAAAACAACAACATCATATCCGGTGCAATTTGCGTGTGTGTGTCTGTGTGTGTGTCCAGGCTGACACCAGTCATGAGCCTAAGCTTCTATTTTAGCCAATGAAGTTATCTCAATAGCAAAGCCCTTAACTCTTATGTGCTGAGTTATTATCTTTTAGTGTGTGTGTGTGTGTGTGTGTGTGTGTGTGTCCGTCCCTGCCCCTGAGGTTGTGTTTTCTTGTGCCCACTGAGCTGAGGATTTTCTGCAACAAAAGCACGTTTACGCTCCTCCATCTCATTTACATCACGCTGATGGCAATCTGCTGCACCACTGATTGTGTTCAGTGTTCTAGGTCAGCACACCCAGATACGTCTGTGTGCAGGTGTGTGTGTGTGTGTGTGTGTGTGTGTGTGTGTGTGTGTGTGTGTGTGTGTGTGTGTGTGTGTGTGTGTGTGTGTGTGTGTGTGTGTGCAAGCATGTGCTCAAAGACTGAACATTGGTGTTAAAGCCTGTCGTCTCCCCCTTTCTCCCTCTTTTGCTGACTTCCTGTCTCTCAGTCAGCACTCAGACGGTCCTGACACACCTTTTTAAATACACACACACACACACACACATGGTATCAGGCAGCAGCTTGTGACATCATTGAAAAAAACCATGCACAAGTTAATTCAGTCAGAATCCATTTGATATAACTATACCTTTTATTGGATTTTCTTTCTTCCAATTTGATGACGCAGCTTTGTACAAACCTGTGTGCCTGTTCAGCACGGTCATGCATCAAATGTCAACAAAAAGTGGAGCTACTCTCCGTTTGTGGTACGAAGACACATGCAGAACGCCGAATCGCTTACATGCATGCATGCCGAGCAGTCCAATCTGGGAAGATTTGTCATTTAATTATAGAATCAACTGTCTGCACTGGAGTCGAGGCAGTGGGAAGAGAGCAAGTTTCAGATCAAAACCACTAAGTGCCTCAGTTTCTCACACGTATTCTGCAAACTTCTCGTCTCTGTGGAGCCTTTAAAATGACTTCCTTCGTGTGGACACTGACCCCGTTTGGAGACTGTTTGACCCAAACTCACTGAGCGTCTCCTCGCTGGAGATAAGATCCACTTCAGTCCCCACAGATAAAACGGTGCCAGCGATTTCCACTTTTCTAATCTCCAAAACCCAACATTACCCCAAATAGCTTTTTAGTCTGAATCGACAGATTTAATCTAGAATTGAGTGTCAATTTCAAGATAATTTAAAGTTCTTCCAAATTAACTGGAGCGGCTTGTTATTTAAACAGGTGTGTTTTTCATAAAGTAGCTATTAAAAACACATTCAGCATGTGGCCACATGGTCTCAGACTGACATCATATTCCTTATTGATCCACCCAGCTCGTCTCCTACTCGTCTACCGGGACGATTTCACGTTTTGACCGGGCGAGGGAGGGAGTGATGACAAAGAATAAACCGGAGCCTCCTTGGCGCCCCCCCCCCCAACCCTAGAAATCTGCCCCAACTTCACTCCAGCCACCATACCGCGGGATTTAACAGCTGCCTTACCGGGTCGCGCAGCCTTCTCACCGGGTAGGAAATTACTGGAGCGAGAGAGAGGGGGAGAGAGAGAGAGAGAGAGAGAGAGAGAGAGAGAGAGAGAGAGAGAGAGAGAGAGAGAGAGAGAGAGAGAGAGAGAGAGAGAGAGAGAGAGAGAGAAGAGAGAGAGGGAGAGGGAGGGATAGAGAGGGAGGGAGGGAAACAGACGCACGGTGCTGGATCATTTGGGTTTAGAGCGGCTGCAGCCACGGTGGATGTTACACATCAGACGACGGACGGAGAGCTTCAATCTATCAGACTGCGAGGTGTTTGTTTTCTCCCCCGCCACCCCCCAACGACGGCGCCGGGCGGGATGCTGCTATGGTGAGCGCGTT